>NC_041386.1:157779655-157792647 GCF_002162155.2 Triticum dicoccoides | reverse complement strand
ACAATTCGAAGGCGCATCCTTGCCCCGGTAAGCGGCGGCGAGTCTACAGGTTTCCTGGGGCGGAGGCGATGGCGGCCACAGGCAAGTTCAACCGGAGTAACCCGGCGGTGAAGCGGATCCTGCAGGAGGTGAAGGAGATGCAGTCTAATCCTTCCCCCGATTTCATGGCCCTGCCCCTCGAGGTTTCAATCCCGATCCCTTCTCCTGCCTTTACCTTGAGTTTTATCCGATCTCGTCTTTTAGGTCTTAATCGATTATCAGTTCGATGGCGTTGATTTTAATGGCGTTTCCGGGGTGCGGAAATTTAGACGTGTCTGTATTTTCTTCTAGATCTCATTGCATTACGTGTAATTATTGTAGTCTGATCATCAACATTATCTATCCTTTGTAGCGGCAGATATTCCTTAGATATCCTTTGTAGACATCCCGAGCAACTGAGTGTGCGTGAAATTGTTATAGGTTATTAGGCTTAACTTATTGCCGCAATTTGGTTGACATTGATAGCCTCATATGATTTACAATGCCTCTGTCCGAGCAGGAGGACATTTTTGAGTGGCAATTTGCTATCCTGGGGCCCCGAGACAGCGAATTTGAGGGAGGAATCTACCATGGACGGATCCAGTTGCCCTCAGACTACCCGTTCAAGCCACCATCCTTCATGCTGCTCACGGTCTGAAATTGCTGTGTCCTAATTTCCCTGTCAGTTCAGCATATGCTTTTTGTGAGCTGTTGATAAATCTTGCTTTGTCTTCTCCCCTTTATCTATATGCTGCAGCCAAGTGGAAGATTCGAGATTCAGAAGAAGATATGTTTGAGCATTTCCAATTACCACCCCGAGCACTGGCAGCCATCGTGGAGTGGTGAGTGCTCATTTGTTTGTAAAATGGCTGCTCAAGGAAGCTCTTAAATAAAGTACAACTCAAATACAGTTAGTTTGTTTTACAGCATGTTTTAAGTGCTGTTATAATGTCATATCAGAGGCATCCGGCATGTGCTTTTTAATGTAACAGTTGCCTTTTTCATCTTCTTATTCATTGGTTATCTAAAGCACGACTATGTGTAGTAGTGAGTATATAAAGAAGTTAGTTGCTATGATAAGCCCTGCCATCCCTTGAACTTAAAACAAGAACCGGATATATTCCAAATATCCGCCAGTTAATCGCTACTCGGACCCCTTCTTGATATGGAAAGGCCCTATTCGCGCCATTAACTGGCTGGGCCAGTTAACTGATAGGCACTTTTTTGGCCCAAAACTGCTGCTATTGCTGGACATTTATCATTTGTATATCTAGTAATAGTATGTACTGATGTAAGAGGAGAGGAGTTTACATCTGTAGATGCGGCCGCTGTGCCGTGCTGATGCTGGGCATCTCCCCTATGTAGATCTAGTAATTGTATGTACTGATGTGCACATCTATCTAATTTAGAGCACACCTTAATGCTTTTGTTTTAAATTTGCAGGTTTATAACACTTTCCCGTGCTACATTAATGTGCATAGTAGCATATTTATCCATTTAGTACATTGCATGTTGCTATGTAGCCTGGGATATATAGATATGGCCCCAGTTAACCTACCGATAAATTCAGTTAATAGGGTGATTTGCCGATTTATTCCTACTCAGCACCCAACCCATATGGTACCAGTTACCGATATCATGAACATTGCGGATATTGCATGCTATCATATGTACCTTTATATGATGGACATCATCTCGTAGTATATACACTATAAAGTAGTATATATTACATGCACTGTATGACCATGATGCCAAGGAGATGGTTCTTTGTGTAATTGCCCTGTGGTATGGTATTTAGCGCTATAATAAGCCAAAGGAGGAACATATTCATCCTCATATGTCATGATACTTATTTGTTGTGAAACAAGCAATCTTGGGTCTACTTATCACTGAACCACCTTGATTGTTACAACCAACATCTGACTTGTAAGATTAGATTGCAAGCATGTTTCCCAAAATATCTATGTTCTTAGTTTGTTCACATTTTGTCAGGGAAGGAATTATGTCTTCATTTATTGTCTAGTCTTGACTCCAAAGCAGGTTAAATGATTACTAATTTTACATATAGGAATTCACCATTA
Source organism: Triticum dicoccoides (assembly GCF_002162155.2). Classification (NCBI taxonomy): domain Eukaryota; kingdom Viridiplantae; phylum Streptophyta; class Magnoliopsida; order Poales; family Poaceae; genus Triticum; species Triticum dicoccoides. The sequence continues at coordinate 157,790,548 of NC_041386.1, read as the reverse complement.
TTCCTTCTGGAGGATCTTATCACCATATCTGTGAACTGATAAATTACTATTTTTCTTGATTTATCCCAATTTTGTTTCCTTGGTTGTTAAAAGTGTGTTATATAATTATATGTGTCTTCTTTTCCTTTTCCTTTTTCTTGTTCATATGATGTATACACATCTGAGCCAAACTATTCGTGTTGCAGTACGCACAGCACTAGTAGCATTGATTGCTTTCATGCCAACAAATCCTGGTGGCGCATTGGGTTCACTGGACTACAAGAAGGAAGATAGACGAGCACTCGCTATCAAATCACGTGAAACACCACCAAAATTCGGCTCCCCAGAACGCCAAAGTGTAATTGATGAGGTAAAATTCCCAACACACTTTGAAGAACTTCTTAAATACGCCCCATTCTGTTTCTTTGACACAAAGAACTGTTGCAAACACAGATCCATGAGCAAATGCTCAGTAAAGCTCCACCTGTTCCACAACTGCTAACTGGCTCTGAAGAGGAGACTAACAAGACCGCACCCGACACTTCTGGCGAACCTGCTGTCAAGGCAGCAGAAGGTGTCAACACTTCTGGCTCCAGCTCTGGTTCTGCGAATACTGACCTTCCAAAGCCTGATTCGGAGTCAGAAGTTGCAGAAAACATTGTGGGAGCTCAGTCCGATGTAATCCCCAGGGATAGCGGTCCAAGAGTTGTTGCAGCACCGCAGAACCCTGTCGTCACAATCCAGAAGCCAAAGCATGACAGATTGTTGACGTTGGCTGCATTTGGGCTGACTCTTGCTATCATGGCTCTTGTGATAAAGAAGTTCTTCAAAATCAACGGCCTGGCTGGTTACATTGAGGGCAAGTTTTAGGTAGTTTGTGCATAAGTGGATGATATAAGAGGAGCGCCTGCATTATGCGTCTGTGCGGCTATGTTATCCTTACCATATCTTATATAAACCCCCTAAGAAATGTAAATGGTTGTTGTCTAGCTATAGATGAAGTTGGAAGTGAGATGGTGGTACTACCCGTACTCTACTGTATGTAGCACTGATGGAATACATGATATTTCATTATATGTGTGCGTGTGTGCCTTAAGTTGTAACCTTTGTTCTGGATGAAAGGGCCTCTTGGTTATCTGCAAATAATTGCTGAATTTCTTCAGGAAAATATAAGCAACTGAACATGACAAGTGATTCGTTCATTAATAAAAAAAAATTAGGGAGCGCTTTCGCCGCAGAATTAGGAAAAGCGTAGCATTTGCTGATGGCTTCTCCAAACCAGAAGAGATAACGCTGGGCAGATGACAGTTTTGGACTTGGATCCATTTGTTTGCTTGATGCCTGGTAAGCGAACTTGTGGCACAGGTGGGAAAAGTAATTGCCGTAGAACTTATCTGGCAGGGGAAGTTCATACTGGCTAGATCAAGCAGAAGATGTGTGACCCTATTACAGGAAATACGGTGAAGGAACATACATGATACATCACGTTGCCTGACGAGTCTTTGAGGCTCAAAACTGGCTGCTTTGCTGTGCGGTGAGTTTATCATAAACAGTAGTGTGCTTCAAGAATAGTTGGATCCGCACAAAACCTTAAGTCTCACCCCATATCAAACAAAAATTTGTATCCAAGCAGAGGGCCCTAACAAAAACAACGTCGACTCACGTGCAAACATCTTACCGCAAACGATGAACATTCTAGTAGTGCATCTGTTCCGTACAACCTGTGAAAGCTTCAGAACGTGAAATTACAAAAGCATCTAGCCAGACTAACGAAAACAGCGTGGTACAAACACAGCTCCAGAAGATCACAACAAAAATGCTTGGAGCGGCATAGATTTTGTGCACGGCATGGCTAACTGGAAGCTGGAAGTGGTTGCAGCGCTTTAAGAGGGTTCACGATTACTCCATCAATAAGGCCATACTCCTTTGCTTCCTTCGCGCTCATGAAGAAGTCACGGTCAGTATCTACATTGATCTTATCCAGGGGCTGCCCAGTGTGGTATGCTAGGTATCCGTTCAAGTTGGCCTTGTGGTGCAGCATCTCATTGGCCTGACGGAAATGCAATTCATGATTAAAAGGACTGGCAAAGCAACAATATGCCTTGCTGCTTAGCCAAAATAGTGGCTTGCTGGTGCTCAAAACTAAGTAAGCAGCAAAGGATGTATGGGAAAATAAAGATCTCCATCACGCAGATGCTGTCCTGGTCTAAAATTAGCAGACATAGTTTCACTTTGGTAATTCACCTGGATCTCAAGGTCGGTCTCTTGTCCTTGGGCTCCTCCAAGAGGCTGATGGATCATTATTCTTGAGTTAGGTAAGCTGTACCTCTTCCCTGCATTACATACACACATTGAAGCACGAAGGTCAGTCTAGCTGTAGACTACATCTAGTACTGTAACAGAGTAAGCAGTCACTCATATTACCTTTCGTCCCACCGCTAAGTAGAAAAGCACCCATACTGAAAATGGAAATAGAAAAAGAAAGTGTAAGAATCAATGTCACATAACACACAATAATAAAGTAAACAAAAAACATTCCACGGATGGATACGACCTAAATACTGCAAAAGGTAAATTTGCAGAGTGAGAAAACCTCAACAATGAGAAATGCACAATGAAGCAGCTCTCTCGTATTTTGCCATCCTTGACAGATTTTACGATCATACAATTTGAAAATCTAATCATCTTAATTAAGGACATATGATATAAAATGCACTCATGCAAAAAAAAATTGCTATCTAGAATTACAAAAATACCAACATTTTACTTGCAGCAATAAAGATAGACTCATCAATCCAAAATCCTACACTGGGCAGGTTATACTGAATAAACATGCATCAATGATTTAAGAATTAAGATGCATAACAAAAATTCAAAAGAAAAAAAAACTGGGCAGGCTGAATAGCCGGAGACAGGTACTTGTTTCAAAAGGTGAAATCCAGAAAAATGGAACAGAATCCCTAGTTTTAATAATCAAAACCCATTATAAAGATTATATGCAATGTGCAAACTATAAAGCATCCTACATCTGAACCAATCATCTATTTTCTAATAGACTAATTCAGAAAAATGTCAGTACTGAGTACCTTGCAGCAAGTCCGATACAAACTGTCGAAACATCAGGCCTGATATGCTTCATTGTATCAAATATGGCCATCCCTTAATAGAAACAAAATAAATTGATGTTATTAAGAAAGAATAAATTGATTACAAATATGAATGTGCGTTATTACCAGCTGTCACTGATCCTCCTGGAGAGTTCACATACATAATGATATCCTGCACAAAATTGACAAGAACCAATTATATCACCAAGTCTAAAGCCTGCCTAGGCAGCTCAAAACCTAAGCACTAAGATACGGCGGCAATACAAAAGCACCGGTAACAGTTTTAAGAAATAAATTCCAGTAGGAAAGATATCCAGATAAATTCCAGAGATTTTTCCGCCGCATTCCTTGAAAAGCAGAATGAAGCCTCTCTATTTTACAACATCAAGTAGTTTCCTTAAATAGAGGAAACACATCCAAGAACTAGAGTGCCACACTCTATTTTACATCCAGAAACAACTTGGCTTAATTTACAAGTTCCGCTGATGGTGCAAGAAGGCCCTATAATGTGTTGAAGCTAAAGCAGCAACATGCTATTACTTCCCTTGATAATGGATACGTATCAGCAATTCTAGAGTAAAGCTTCTGACCAGAAAACTACTGATCTAGGAATAAGAGCATCTCCAGCCGCGCCCCCAACAGGCCCTCCCCAGGCGATTTTTCCGCGCCGGCGCCCAAAAATCGGCCCAGTCGCTCCCCCAGGAGCCCGTTTTTCGCCGGTTTGGGCCGAAACTGGCGCCGGCGGACCCAGGCCGAACCCGGCGCGCTGGGGGGCGCCGGGGCGAGCGTTTTGGCACGAAAGAGGATGGGCCCGCCGAGTCAGCGAGACGGCGCTTCGTCGCCCTCATCGCCTCGGCCGGGAGCAGGTGCGCCACCAGCGCCGTGCGTACGCGTAGTTCCAGCCTTCCGAGGCCGGGCCATCCAGCGCCCCACCGCGTGTCAGCGACCCTGGCCAGGGCTGCAGCAGGAACGGCGGCGGCACAGGCGAGGCACGCGACGACGATGACGATGATGGCGACGGAGGCGACTACACCCGCTTCTACAGGCTTCTCGGCATGTAGACGACGGCGACGGCGACGGCGGTGGCGGCTAGGCGTAGTTTGCATGTTTTCATGTTTTTTTGTACAAATTTCAATGAAGTTTCGCCGAGCTCGTGCCAAAATCGCCGAGTTTTCATATATTTGTACGGAACATCGCCGAACCCGGGGCGACCTATGGGCCGACGACTAGGGACAAAGTTGCCCCCACGCGCCAATCTAGCATCGGCTCGCCCCCAGGCGGCTCTTTTTCGGCGCCCTGGGGGCCGAACGGCTGGAGATGCTCTAAGAAACTGGCAGAAGGAAAAGAGATTCATTTGTCTGAATTTACCATCATCACAAGATCACAAGAATATATACTCAATTCCAGGCCTACCTAGGCAGCTCAAAACCTAAGCACTGTGATGTAGCAGCAATACAAAAGTACCAGTAACAGTTGATAACTCCAGCACCTTCGTCACATAGGTATTGACAAACCAGGGTCCAGAAAAATAGAACTGTTTCCTACGAAGTCAAGTGATATTCATTTAACAGAGGAAGCGCATCCAAGAACCACAGTGCCACTCTACTTAACCTGAAATAACAACTTCGAGCACAAGTTCCACTTACGTGTAGTGTGAGGCCCTAGAATGTGCTTGAAGCTAAAGCAACACACTACATCCTTTGATAATTGATATACAGATCAGCAATTCCAAAGTAGGCTAGGATGAATAGATCATAACAAAGCTTCTGCCAAGATAGCTATTCATCTGGGACAGGAATTAGGAACTGCGCACAAGGAGAGAGTTTCATTTTTCGCAACTTACCTTGTTAGGATCAACGGCGTCCAGGTATAGCAGCTGCGCAACAATGACGTTGGCCATATCATCCTCCACAGGACCGCCGCATCGGATAATTCTCTGCAGCAGGACGCGCGCACATTACACTCGCAAAAAGGCCCTAAAGAGCAGATCAAACAATTGTGCACACAGTCCAGTATTCCCGTACGTGCTGAAAGAGCTGGCTGACGACGCTCTGGAACCGCTCCATTACCATGGGCGAGGGCCCGCGCTCCTGCCCCGCGGCCTCCACAGGGAAGTAGGGCGACCTAGGCATCAGCAAGTCGTCCCTGGCAGACACACACGCACAGCGCCATCAGCACCCTTAGATCCCCAACTGAACCTCGTCCAGCGTACCAAACAGACGATGCGAAACTACAAGGCTTTCTGCCACGAAATTGATTTCATCCTTTTCGTTTTGGAACCGGGCTAGTCCCCATTCCATTGCTCGCAGAACGGAAATAGTACTACATAGTCGGAGTTTAACAGGATACAGGAAGCGCGAAAGAGAAGAAGCGAGTGGAATTGACTTCACCTGATCGACCAAATCCCGCGCCTGTGAGCAGCCCCGTGCAGTCCCACTCCGCCGCCGCCGGCAGAGGCGGCCACGGACCTAGCGCACCTCCGATTCCTGCGAGGCGGACATGGTTAGGGTAGAGTGGTTGGAACTGGAAAGCGGGGAGGAACAGTGCGGGAGAGATGGGAACCTGAGGAGCGGGAGGGATCTGGGGGGCGGATTGGGGCTGGGTTTGGGGCCAAGGAGAGGGGCGGTCAGAGAGGAGGGGGAGGCGGTGGAGGTCGCCATGGGCGGGGCGAGGAGAGAGCTCGCGGTGGGGGTTTTGGGCGGAGGGGGCTTTGGCTGCGCTTCTTATCCGGGAAGAGAGTGCTTAGAAGAAGGCAGTGAGACTGTCTGTGGGCGAAGAAGTGTGGGCTTGTTTAGCCCTGGGCTTACATGGTGCGGCAGATTGGCAGTACATCTCATTTGCAGGGTAAAATAAAATAAAACAAAATAAGAAAAATTAGCCTCTCACCCTTCCCTCGAAATAAAAAAAGGGAAATGCTAAAATCTGACGTAGCATGACAAATCTAATGTTTCTCATAGCAATTTATGTTGGGATGAGGATGACAAATGTAGCTGGCGAGCATGGCAATTTTTTGGCTGCCATGCTCACCAACTAAGCTTGCTACCCTTGACAAACATAATTTGTTATGAAAAACATTCGATTTGTCTTGCCTAAAAATCTGAAGTTCGTTGTATATTCCGATCCAAAAAATAAGCCTCTCATCTTAAATCTCAGTTACGCTCTAGCAAAAAATTAATACTATTTAGTCAGCGGTTAATTAAAGCTAGTCGCCTACAATTCTTTCTACACATGTTGAGTTTATTGCCACAATTGGGAATTTGTCACACTTCGTCAGTCGTATACTTCTTGTCAGATGTATCTTCTTTGTCAGCAGATATTTTTAGATCATTTCTTGGTCACATCTTGACTTTTCTGTTAGTTGTGTCCTTAAACTAAAAAGTAATGATACAACTTTTAGAATCATCATTGTATATGGGTCTCCATATGAAGAAGGATAAGAGGCTTTTATTTCAAAGCTTCACTCCATGTTCATGGAGTGCCCCTCCCCCACTCTGATTGATGGTGACTTTAATCTGGTTATGTGTAACGCCCCAAGATCGGAGCTTCAGACGCCTTTCATGTTTTTCGAGTTTCGTCATATGAGTTGTTGGTTTGTTGCATTCATCATTGCATCATGTGCATTGCATCATGTCATCATGTCATTAATCTTTGCATCTTAACTCAACTAAATAAATTACATAGATCTTTCGATCTATTTAAACCAAGGGAATTCACATGATGAGTTCTTTTTATAACATAGCATCCCAGTATTTAGGGAGCTATTATAAATATTCCAATAATTTGGAATTAACCATAACACACGTGCAAATATAATCCCATGCCTTTCTATCCAAATCCTTGACCTCAACTTTGCCCATAAAATTCTTTCGGCACATTTCCAAGCTCCACCAATAAACTCAACATTTTTTTGGACTCTTCGAAAACCTAGTCCCAATTCAAAACCATTTGAATTATATTCAAATGAATTTGAATTTTTATCTTTTGATCATGCCACTTCTATTTTTCTTGGATAAAAATCATTTTTTGAGTCCGGAAAAATAACCCCCATGCCCAAAATCCTTCCCTAACCATCTCTTTCTTTTCCTCTCTCTAATTTCTTTTCTGTTAAAGAGAGAGAGAGAGAGAAGAGGCCCAACAGCCATTCCAGCCCAGCTAGGCCTCCCTCCCTCACGCGCCGGCCCAAGGCTAAGGCCCAACCAGCCCCGCTGCTTACCCTAGCGATCCCTGCACCCCTCCTCCTCGTCCCCTCGCGCCGCCACACACTCACACATCGCACCAGGGAGAGCCCTGCTCGATCCCCATTTCCACTGCGTCGGCCTCTCCTTCCCCCGCTCCCTCTCGTCCTCCTCGCGAAGCCCCGCCTGCTCCCATGCCTCTTTCCTCCATGCCTCAGCCACCTCCTCACCCGCTCCTCCTTCCCATGCCGCCGCGCTGGCCATCAACTCAGGCGAGCAGCAGCCTCTGCGCCCGAGCTGCTCTGCTGCTGCTCTTCTCATGCACCGCCGGACCTCCTCGTCGCCCTCGTCGACGACCAGCGCTCCTCTCCTCCACCTCGCGCCGCCAGCCCCCTCGCACGCTCGCGCTGGCAACCCCTCTGGCCGCCGCGTCCTCCCTCTCCTCCGTGGCCGCGTGCCGCTCCGGCCGACGAGCCCATGCTCCGGCGCCGCGCCGCTGCGACCAGGAGCGCCTCCCCCCCCAACTCGCCTCGGACCTTGCTCTGCTCCGGTTTCCCTGAGCACCTCTCCGCTCTCTGTTGTACGCCGTCGCCAAGACCGTGACCGCTTCCTGTCGTTGGATCGCCGAGATGCAGCCCCGAGGCTCTCCATGATCGCTGCAAAAGTTCCACCTCGGCACCACTTGCACCCCCATGCATCTGTGATCCTTCGTTCGCACGCCAAGACCGGACCCGTCAAGCACAACCACACCATGTTGATACGGCAACCACTACCGTCGACCTCCGAAGAACAGGTTTTGCCGAGTACCCCTTCATTTTATCAAGACCGCCAAGTCCAACTACGATCCGTCAAGACCATCGTGTTGCACGTCAACATGAGTACGACCACGTACGGCTACCTCTAGATGGATTTCGTCAAGTCCCGCTTCAACAAGTGTACCCCTATGTGTTGGATTCGCCAAGTATCGCACCGGAACGCCAAGTACATGGATATGCCAAGTTCCTCTTCGAAACGGGTACGAATACGCCCGGTGATGCGACAAGTACCTCTACCGATGACCCCGAACTTCTATGAAAACGTGTACCACTACCGTCGCCGAAGACCCGTGTACAACTACCGTCGACGTGTACCCCCTACTTCCACTATCGTCGCGAGAAACGACTACTTCCCTCGACGTTTTTGAACCGCCTCAAAACGCACGCTTCGAAGGTATAACCACCGAGACGACGCCCGTGAACGAATGCATGTGATGTACGAGATGAACCCCGTGTTTGCACCGTGCTCGTTTGTTTTGTGCACGACCCTCGATTGCCATGCCACCGACACATGGGACACCCGGTAACCGGGATCACCCCACCATCTCTAACTCATTCCACACATCGGCACACTTGTTCTTTTTACCGGCATCTCAATCGAGTTACCGGAACCGATATGTTGTCGTGGCATCATTTTCGGATTCGTTGCCGTGGCACCCCTTTCGTTTCCGCCACGATGACAAATGCTTCATATCATGCTCATGGCAACATTTTCATAAAATTGCATAAACTTGCATATGACATCCGCATCATGATAATAACATTTAAAATGTTTAAAATTGTTGTTTGCATTAAATTGCTAAATGCATATGGGGATTTACCGGAATTGTTGTTTGTTATTTTCGGCCTCATTTAAACTTGCCTAAATGTTTAGTTTACTTATGCTCCACCTCTTGCTATGTTTAAACAACATTTAATTTTGTTGAGTAGTTTAAACGGGAGAGAACTAAATAATTAAATGCGGTGTTTCGTCAATATGCAACATGTTGCATATTGAGCTCCATTTAACTTTTAGTTTTGCTTGTGCACTTTGCCATGCCATGCCTCATTAAACCGGACGTGCATCATACTTTCTCCGTAAACTAATATAAGAACGTTTAGATTACTACTTTAGTGATCTAAACGCTCTTATATTAGTTTACAGAGGAAGTACTTGGTTGTGCATCATGGCATGATTATGTGATGGTCGTTTACCATGTTGTTTGCTTCTTTCCGGTGTTGCTTCTTCGGGTTAGTTCCGATAACGTCGCGTTTGTGAGGATCCGTTCGACTACGTCCGTTTGTCTTCTTCATGGACTCGTTCTTCTTCCTTGCGGGATTTCAGGCAAGATGACCATACCCTCGAAATCACTTCTATCTTTGCTTGCTAGTTGTTTGCTCTATTGCTATGTCGCGCTACCTACCACTTGCTATATCATGCCTCCCACATTGTCATGTCAAGCTTCTAACCCACCTTCCTAGCAAACCGTTGTTTGGCTATGTTACCGCTTTTGCTCAGCCCCTCTTATTGTTGGGGAACGTAGTAATTTCAAAAAAATCTAACGCACACGCAAGATCATGGTGATGCATAGCAACGAGAGGGGAGAGTGTTGTCAACGTACCCTCGTAGACCGTTCGCGGAAGCGTTATATCAACGCGGTTAATGTAGTCATACGTCTTCACGATCCGACCGATCCAAGTACCGAAAGCACGGCACCTCCGAGTTCTGCACACGTTCGGCTCGGTGACGTCCTCGCCTTCTCGATCCAGCAAGAGGGGCGAAGTAGTATGTAGTGACCCGACCTCAAACGGTCAAGTCTCTATGCTTCAGTGTCATCCCTGGATCGGTAATGCTGACACACACAATACTCGAAGGATTTATAACAGAGTAGCAATCACACACTTATTACATCGAATGTCTCAAGAGAGAACTTATTACAATAATATGGCTTAAGGTCATCTAATGCGATAACAGCGGAAGGCTTGGAAGATAAGTGAGTCCATCAACTCCAGCGGCATAGCCGAGCTGCACGGCAACGACCTAACGAACCTTACTCCTTGTCTTAAAAGTCTGCAACATAATACGTTGCAGCCCGAAAACGGGTCAGCACATGGAATATGCTGGCAATATAACACGGTAGAGCATGGACAGAATAATGCTAATACTACATGCATATTTGGCTGGTGGAAAGCTCTAGGGTTATAGTTTTTACGAAAAGCCAATTTTTCCCTACAACAAAGGAATATATTTTAATTTAACTATCATGGTGGTTGAAACATTGAGAAGGTAACCCCAACTTAATCCCAATTAAAGTGATTAACAACCCAACAATTTTAATTAAAAGTGATGAGATACATGTGATAACCCAAGTACTAGATACTCAAGATTGTCCATAACGGGGACACGCTAACCATGATTAGTTTGTACACTTTGCAGAGGTTTGCGCACTTTTCCCCACAAGACTCGATCGCCTCCGTTGGATTTCTCGCACTACAAGGTGTTTGAGAAACGGATGACCGAGACACAGTCTTTCAGAAACATTAACACTCTACTCCGGGTAGAGCAATTCCAAACCTACAAAACCCACTACCTGCTGATCTACCTCTTCAACTATGGACGTCCGCTAACTAGAAGAACCGAGAAAAACTGGCGAACCGAAAAAACGGATCTAGGGTTTCTAAAAAAACCGAACGGTTTAAAAAAACGATGGCTTGGAACCGGCGCGGTACCTCCGGCGAGGGCTCCGGCGGGGTGGGCTTGGCCGGCGGCGGCGACTCGCGGGCGGCGGGGCTCGGCGGCGGCGCTCGGTTGTGGCGGCGGCGAGGCAGGTGGCGGCG
>NC_041386.1:157736542-157779015 GCF_002162155.2 Triticum dicoccoides | reverse complement strand
CGGCTTATAAAGGGGGCGGGGGCGGCGACTTGGGGGAGGGGACAAGACGCGGTGGAGGCGGAGTCCGGCTCGGACTCCGGTCCGAGCGGCGGCGGGGCGGCGCACGCGCGCGGGGCGGTGGCGGCTTGGGCCGGCCTGGCTCGGCTGGGCCTTAGGCCCAGTCGGGTGCGGGAAACATTTTTTCTAAAACAATTACGCTGACAGAAATAAAACCCTAGAAAATAAAATAAAAACCTAAAAATGCCAAAGCAAAATTTCACCATCTAAATAAAATATTTAGAACGAGATGAACATTTTCTTGGCCCTAAAATGCAATTTTGAAAACGTGCAATTTTTCTAATGCAAATAATATCCAAATAAAATCAAATAAATGATTTTAATATTTTCCTCCAATATTTCAATTATTTTGGAGAAGTCATATTATCTCCTCTCATATATTTTAAAATGAAATATTTTTAGGAAGGAAAAATAATTAAAATCCAAATCCTCGTTCCACTATTTGATAAAAATCAAATATGAAAACCAGGGAAATCCCCAACTCTCTCCGAGGGTCCTTGAGTTGCTTAGGATTTTGAGGATTGCAAAACGAAAATGCAATAAAATATGATATGCATGGATGACCTATGTATAATATGCCAAATTGAAAATTTGGGATCTTACATAGTAGATGAGTTTCGGCAGCACGATGGCGTGGTGACGGTGTTGGTGAAGAACAATTTCCGCAGGGCTTCGCCTAAGCACTGCGAAAACTATGACGGAGGATAAACTAGAGGGGACGGGGTTGCCGGCACACGGCTTGGTGTTTCTTGATGTGTCTTGGGTGCTAGCCCTGCCCCTCTATTTATATGTTGAGCCTTGGGGTCGAAACTTGGAGTAAAAGCCTCCACAAAGTCGGTTTCACCCGAAAGGCGAGAGTCCTTCTCGGACTCCAGGGCCAGACGCCAGGGTTCCCGGCGTCTGGACCCAGACGCCAGGGACCCTGGCGTATGGCCCCTGGACTCCACAAAACTTCCTTTTGTGCTTTCCAAAAACCTCGTGGGCTTTCCCCTTTGGCCCAGATAAAGTGTTCTCGTGCCCAAACATTTCGGGAAACATCTGGAACCCCTTCCGGTGAATTCCGGAACCCTTCCGGAGATCAAACACTACTATCCACATATCAATCTTTACTTCCGGACCATTCCGGAGTTCCTCGTCATATCTGTGATCATATCCGAAACTCCGAACAACATTCGGTCACCAACATACATAACTCATAGTACTATATCATCAACGAACGTTAAGCGTGCGGACCCTACGGGTTCGAGAACTATGTAGACATGACCGAGACACCTCTCTGGTCAATAACCAATAGCGGGACCTCGATGCCCATATTGGCTCCTACATATTCTACGAAGATCTTTATCGGCCAGACCGCATAACAACATACGTTGTTCCCTTTGTCATCAGTATGTTACTTGCCCGAGATTCGATCGTTGGTATCTCAATACCTAGTTCAATCTCGTTACCGGCAAGTCTCTTTACTCGTTCCGTAATACATCATCCCGCAACTAACTCATTAGTTGCAATGCTTGCAAGGCTTATAGTGATGTGCATTACCGAGTTGGCCCAGAGATACCTCTCTGACAATCGGAGTGACAAATCCTAATCTCGAAATACGCCAACCCAACAAGTACCTTCAGAGACACCTGTAGAGCACCTTTATAATCACCTAGTTACGTTGTGACGTTTGGTGGCACACAAAGTGTTCCTCTGGTAAACGGGAGTTGCATAATCTCCTAGTTATAGGAACATGTATAAGTCATGAAGAAAGCAATAGCAACAAACTAAACGATCAAGTGCTAAGCTAACGAAATGGGTCAAGTCAATCACATCATTCTCCTAATGATGTGATCCCGTTAATCAAATGACAACTCATGTCTATTGTTAGGAAACTTAACCATCTTTGATCAGCGAGCTAGTCAAGTAGAGGCATACTAGTGACACACTATTTGTCTATGTATTCACACATGTATTATGTTTCCGGTTAATACAATTCTAGCATGAATAATAAACATTTATCATGATAAGGAAATAAATAATAACTTTATTATTGCCTCTAGGGCATATTTCCTTCAGTCTCCCACTTGCACTAGAGTCAATAATCTAGATCACATCGCCATGTGATTTAACATCAATAGTTCACATCTTTATGTGGTTAACACCCATAGTTCACATCGACATGTGACCAAAACCCAAAGGGTTTACTAGAGTTAGTAATCTAGTTCACATTGCTATGTGATTAACACCCAAAGAGTACTAAGGTGTGATCATGTTTTGCTTGTGAGATAATTTTAGTTAACAGGTCTGTCACATTCAGATCCGTAAGTATTTCGCAAAGTTCTATGTCTACAAAGCTCTACACGGAGCTACTCTAGCTAATAGCTCCCACTTTCAATATGTATCTAGATCGAGACTTAGAGTGATCCAGATCGGTGTCAAAGCTTGCATCGACGTAACTCTTTATGACGAACTCTTTTATCACCTCCATAATCGAGAAATATTTCCTTAGTCCTCTAAGGATAATTTTGACCGCTGTCCAGTGATCTACTCCTAGATCACTATTGTACTCCCTTGCCAGAAAGATGCTAAGGTATACAATAGGACTGGTAAATAGCATAGCATACTTTATAAAACCTATGACTGAGGCATAGGGAATGACTTATCATTCTCTTTCTATTTTCTGCTGTGGTCGGGTTTTGAGTCTTTACTCAACTTCACACCCGGCAACACAGGCAAGAACTCCTTCTTTGACTGTTCCATTTTGAACTACTTCAAAATCTTGTCAAGGTATGTACTCATTGAAATAACTTATCAAGCGTCTTGATCTATCTCTATAGATCTTGAAGCTCAATGTGTAAGCAGCTTCATCGAGGTCTTTCTTTGAAAAACTCCTTTAAAACACTCATTTATGCTTTGCAGAATATTTCTACATTATCTTCGATCAACAATATGTTATTCACATATACTTATCAGAAATGATGTAGTGCTCCCACTCACTTTCTTGTAAATACAGGCTTCACCGCAAGTCTGTATAAAACTATATGCTTTGATCAACTTATCAAAGCGTATATTCCAACTCCGAGATGCTTGCACCAGTCCATAGATGGATTGCTGGAGCTTGCATATTTTGTTAGCACCTTTAGGATTGACAAAACCTTCTGGTTGCATCATATACAACTCTACTTAAATAAATCCATTAAGGAATGTAGTTTTGTTTATCCATTTGGCAGATTTCATAAAATGCGGCAATTGCTAACATGATTCAGACAGACTTAAGCATAGATACGAGTGAGAAACTCTCATCGCAGTCAACACCTTGAACTTGTCGAAAAACCTTTTGCGACAATTCTAGCTTTGTAGATAGTAGCACTACTATCAGCGTCCGTCTTCCTCTTGAAAATCCATTTATTCTTAATGACCCACTGATCATCGGGCAGGTCAATCAAAGTCCATACTTTGTTCTTATATATGGATCCAATCTCAGATTTCATGGCCTCAAGCCATTTCGCGGAATCTGGGCTCATCATCGTTTCCTCATAGTTCGTAGGTTCGTCATGGTCAATTAACATGACCTCCAGAACAGGATTACCTACCACTCTAGTGCGGATCTTACTCTGGTTGACCTACGAGGTTCTGTAGTAACTTGATCTGAAGTTACATGATCATCATCATTTGCTTCCTCACTAATTGGTGTAGGAGTCACAGAAACATATTTTTGTGATGATCTACTTTCCAATAAGGGAACGGGTACAGTTACCTCATCAAGTTCTACTTTCCTCCCACTCACTTCTTTTGAGAGAAACTCCTTCTCCAGAAAGGATCCATTCTCAGCAACGACTGTCTTGCCTTCGGATCTGTGATAGAAGGTGTACCCAACTGTCTCCTTTGGGTATCCTATGAAGACACATTTCTCCGATTTGGGTTTGAACTTATCAGGATGAAACTTTTTCTTATAAGCATCGTAACCCCAAACTTTAAGAAATGACAACTTTGGTTTCTTGCCAAACCATAGTTCTGTTGGAAATATGCCCTAGAGGCAATAATAAAATGGTTATTATTGTATTTCCTTGTTCGTGATAATTTTCTATTGTTCATGCTATAATTGTATTAACCGAAAACCGTAATACAAGTGTGAATACATAGACTACAACATGTCCCTATTAAGCCTCTAGTTGACTAGCTCGTTGATCAATAGATGGTCATGGTTTCCTGACCATGGACATTGGATGTCATTGATAACGGGATCACATCATTAGGAGAATGATGTGATGGACAAGACCCAATCCTAAGCATAGCGCAAGATCATGCAGTTCGTTTGCTAAAGCTTTTCTAATGTCAAGTATCTTTTCCTTAGACCATGAGATTGTGCAACTCCCGGATACTGTAGGAATATTTTGGGTGTGCCAAACGTCACAACGTAACTGGGTGACTATAAAGGTGCACTACGGGTATCTCCGAAAGTGTCTATTGGGTTGGCACGAATCAAGACTGGGATTTGTCACTCCATATGACGGAGAGGTATCTCTGGGCCCACTCGGTAAGACATCATCGTAATGAGCTCAATGTGACTAAGGGTTAGTCACATGATGATGTGTTATGGTACAAGTAAAGTGACTTGCTGGTAACGAGATTGAACGAGGTATTGGGATACCGACGATCGAATCTCGGGCAAGTAACGTACCGATTGACAAAGGGAATTGTACACGGGATTGCTTGAATCCTCTACATCGTGGTTCATCCGATGAGATCATCGTGGAACATGTGGGAGCCAACATGGGTATCCAGATCCCGCTGTTGGTTATTGGCCGGAGAGTTTGTCTCGGTCATGTCTGCATGGTTCCCGAACCCGTAGGGTCTACACACTTAAGGTTCGATGATGCTAGGGTTATTAGGAAGACTTGTATGTGATTACCGAATGTTGTTCGGAGTCCCGGATGAGATCCTGGACGTCATGAGGAGTTTTGGAATGGTCCGGAGGTGAAGATTTATATGTGGGAAGTTGTCACACGGTCACCGGAAAGGTTCAAGGGCATGTCGGTATTGTACCGGGTCCACCGGAGGGGTTCTAGGGGTCCACCTCTCCCGGAGGGCCTTATGGGCTGTAAGGAGAAGGGAACCAGCCCCAAGTGGGCTGGGGCGCCAACCCCCCAAGGGCCCATGCGCCTAGGGTTGGGGGAAACCCTAAAGGGGGCGCCCCCTTGGCTTGGGGGGCAAGCCCCCTCCCCCTTGGCCGCTGCCCCCCCTCTAGATCTCATCTAGAGGGGGCCGGCCCCCTTTCCCCTTCCCTTATAAATAGAGGGGCAAAGGGAGGGCTGCACCACCACATCCAAGGCGCAGCCCCTCCCCTCCCCAACACCTCTCCTCCTCTGCGTGAGCTTGGCGAAGCCCTGCCGGAGAACTGCCACTCCATCACCACCACGCCGTCGTGCTGCCGTTGGAGCTCTCTTCCTCAACCTCTCCCTCCTCCTTGCTGGATCAACGCACGGGAGACGTCTCCGTTCCATACGTGTGTTGAACGCGGAGGTGTCATCCGTTCGGCGCTAGGATCATCGGTGATTTGGATCACGACATGTATGACTCCATCAACCCCGGTCTCTTGAACGCTTCCGCTTAGCGATCTTCAAGGGTATGAAGATGCACTCCCTCTCTCTCGTTGCTAGCATCTCCTAGATTGATCTTGGTGACACATAGGAAAATTTTGAATTATTGCTACGTTCCCCAACAGTGGCATCATGAGCTAGGTCTATGCGTAGATTCTATGCACAAGTAGAACACAAAGTAGTTGTGGGCGATGATTTGTTCAATTTGCTTGCCGTTACTAGTCTTATCTTGATTTGGCGGCATTGTGGGATGAAGCGGCCCGGACCGACCTTACACGTACACTTACGTGAGACAGGTTCCACCGACTGACATGCACTTGATGCATAAGGTGGCTGGCGGGTGTCTGTCTCTCCCACTTTAGTCGGATCGGATTCGATGAAAAGGGTCCTTATGAAGGGTAAATAGCAATTGGCATATCACCTTGTGGTTTTGCATAGGTAAGAAACGTTCTTGCTAGAAACCCATAGCAGCCACGTAAAACATGCAAAGACAATTAGAGGACGTCTAACTTGTTTTGCAGGGTATGCTATGTGATGTGATATGGCCAAAAGGATGTGATGAATGATATATGTGATGTATGAGATTGATCATGTTCTTGTAATAGGAATCACGACTTGCATGTCGATGAGTATGACAACCGGCAGGAGCCATAGGAGTTGTCTTAATTTATTTATGACATGCGTGTCAATGAAAACGCCATGTAATTACTTTACTTTATTGCTAACCATTAGCCATAGTAGTAGAAGTAATAGTTGGCGAGGCAACTTCATGAAAACACGACGATGGAGATCATGATGATGGAGATCATGGTGTCATGTCGGTGATGATGGTGTTCATGCCGTGCCTCGAAGATGGAGATCAAAGGCGCAAGATGATATTGGCCATATCATGTCACTTTATGATTTGCATGTGATGTTTGTCATGTTTACATCTTATTTGCTTAGAACGACGGTAGCATAAATAAGATGATCCCTCGCAATAATTTCAAGAAAGTGTCCCCCCTAACTGTGCACCGTTGCTAAGGTCCGTTGTTCCGAAGCACCACGTGATGATCGGGTGTGATAGGTTCTAACGTTCGCATACAATGGGTGTAAGCCAGATTTACACATGCAATACACTTAGGTTAACTTGACGAGCCTAGCATGTACAGACATGGCCTCAGAACATGGAGGACCGAAAGGTCGAACATGAGTCGTATAGTGGATACGATCAACATGAAGATGTTCACCGATGATGACTAGTCCGTCTCACGTGATGATCGGACACGGCCTAGTTGACTCGGATCATGTATCACTTAGATGACTAGAGGGATGTCTATCTAAGTGGGAGTTCATTGAATAATTTGATTAGATGAACTTAATTATCATGAACACTAGTCAAAAGGTCTTTGCAAATTATGTCGTAGCTCACACTTTGGTTCTGCTGTTTTAGATATGTTCCTTGAGAAAATTTAGTTGAGAGTTGACAGTAGCAATTATGCGGACTGGGTCCGTGAACTGAGGATTGTCCTCATTGCTGCACAAAAGGGTTATGTCATTAATGCACCGCTCAGTGTGTTGAACCTCGAGCGTCGTCTGTAGATGTTGGGAAACATCTGACATACATGTTTTGATGACTACGTGGTAGTTCAGTGCGTAATACTAACGGTTTAGAATTGTGGCACCAAAGACGGTTTTGAAACATCGCAGAACATATGAGATGTTCCAAAGACTGAAATTGGAATTTCAGACTAGTGCCCACGTCAAGAGGTATGAGACCTCTGACAAGTTTGTCAAGCCTGCAAACTAAGGGAAAAGCTCAATCGTTGAGCATGTGCTTAGATTGTCTGAGTACTACAATCGCTTGAATCGAGTGGGAGTTAATCTTCCAGATGAGATAGTGATGGTTCTCCATAGTCACTGCCACCAAGCTATTGTAGCTTCTTGATGAACTATAACATATCATGGATAGACATGATGATCCTTGAGCAACTCGCGATGTTTGACACCGCGAAAGTAGAAATCAAGTAGGAGCATCAATTGTTGATGGTTGAACCACTAGTTTCAAGAAGGGCAAGGGAAAGAAGGGATACTTCATGAAACGGCAAATCAGTTGCTGCTCTAGTGAAGAAACCCAAGGTTGAACCCAAATCGGAGACTAAGTGCTTCTATAATGAGGGGAACGGTCACTGAATCAGAACTACCCTAGATACTCGGTAGATGAGAAGGCTGGCAAGGTCGACATAAGTATATTGGATATACATTATAATGTGTACTTTACTAGTACTCCTAGTAGCACCAGGGTATTAAAATACCGGTTCAGTTGCTAAGTGTTAGTAACTCGAAATAAAAGGCTACAGAATAAACGGAGACTAGCTGAAGGTGAGATGACGATATGTGTTGGAAGTGTTTCCAAGGTTGATGTGATCAAGCATCGCATGCTCCCTCTACCATCGATATTGGTGTTAAACCTAAATAATTTTTATTTGGTGTTTGCATAGACATGATTGGATTATGTTTATCGCAATACGGTTATTCATTTAAGGAGAATAATGGTTACTTTGTTTATTTGAATAATACCATCAATGGTATTGCACCTAAAATGAATGGTTTATTGAATCTTGATCGTAGTGATACACATTTTCATGCCAAAAGATATAAGATAGTAATGATAGTACCACATACTTGTGGCACTGCCATTTGAGTCATGTTGGTATAACACGCATGAAGAAGCTCCACGTTGATGGATCTTTGGACTCACTCGTTTTTGAAAAGATTGAGACATTGCAAACCATGTCTATTGGTAGATATGCATGAAGAAACTCCATACAGATGGATCGTTTGGACTCACTTGATTTTGAATCACTTGAGACATGCAAATCATACCACATGGGCAAGATGACTGAAAGGCCTCATTTTCAGTAAGATGGAACAAGAAAGCAACTTGTTGGAAGTAATACATTTTGATGTGTGCAGTCCAATGAGTGCTGAGGCACGCAGTGGATATCGTTATATTCTTACTTCACAAATGATTTGAGTAGATGCTGAGTATATTTACTTGATGAAACACAAGTCTGAATTATTGGAAGGTTCAAGTAATTTCAGAGTGAAGTTGAAGATCGTCGTGACAAGATGATAAAATGTCTATGATATGATCATAGAGATGAATATCTGAGTTACGAGTTTGGCACACAATTAAGACATTGTGGAAATTGTTTCACAACTAATACCGCCTAGAACACCATAGTGTGATGGTGTGTCCGAACATCATAACTGCACCCTATTGGATATGGTGCATACCATGATGTCTCTTATCGAATTACCACTATCCTTTATGGGTTAGGCATTACAGACAACCGCATTCACTTTAAATAGGGCACCACACAATTCCGTTGAGGCGACACCATATGAACTATGGTTTAGAGAAACCTAAGCTATCGTTTCTTAAAAGTTTGGGTGTGACGCTTATGTGAAAAAGTTTCAGGCTGATAAGCTCAAACCCAAAGCGGATAAATGCATCTTCATAGAATACCCAAAAATAGTTGGGTATACCCCTATTTCAGATCCGGAAGCAAAAGTGATTGTTTCTAGAAATGTGTCCTTTCTCGAGGAAAAGTTTCTCTCGAAAGAATTGAGTGGGAGGATGGTGGAGACTTGATGAGGTTGTTGAACCGTCACTTCAACTAGTATGTAGCAGGGCACATGAAGTTGTTCCTGTGGCACCTACACCAATTGAAGTGGAAGCTTATGATAGTGATCATGAAACTTCGGATCAAGTCACTACCAAATCTCATAGGTCGACAAGGATGTGTACTACTTCAGAGTGGTACTTAATCCTGTCTTGGAAGTCATGTTGCTAGACAACAATGAACCTACGAGCTATGGAGAAGTCATGGTGGGCCCGGATTTTGACGAATGGCTTGAGGCCATAAAATTCGAGAGAGGATCCATGTATAAAACAAAGTATAGACTTTGAAAGAACTACTTGATGGTCGTAAGGCTGTTGGGTGCAGATGGATTTTAAAAGGAAGAAGGACAATGATGGTAAGTGTCACCATTAAGAAAGCTCGACTTGTTGTTAAGATGTTTCCCGACAAGTTCAAGGAGTTGACTGCGATGAGACTTTCTCACTCGTAGCGATGCTAAGAGTCTGTTGGAATTATGTTAGCAGTTACTGCATTATTTATGAAATCTTGTAGATAGGATGTCAAAACATTGTTTCCTCGATGTTTTTCTTGAGGAAAGGTTGTATGTGATACAACCAGAAGGTTTTGTCAATCCTGAAAGATGCTAACAAGTATGCAAAGCTCCAGCAATCCTTCTAAGGACTGGAGTAAGCATCTCGGAATTGGAATGTACGCTTTGATGAGATGATC
This sequence comes from Triticum dicoccoides, assembly GCF_002162155.2. Classification (NCBI taxonomy): domain Eukaryota; kingdom Viridiplantae; phylum Streptophyta; class Magnoliopsida; order Poales; family Poaceae; genus Triticum; species Triticum dicoccoides. Next base: position 157,769,021 of record NC_041386.1, on the reverse strand, counting down.
AAAGATTTTGGGTTTATACAAAGTTTATGAGAAACTTGTATTTCCAAAGAAGTGAGTGGGAGCACTATAGAATTTTTGATGAGTATATGTTGTTAACATATTGTTGATCAGAAATGATGTAGAATTTTTGGAAAGCATGCAAGGTTATTTGAAAAGTGTTTTTCAATGGAAAACCTGGATTAAGCTACTTGAACATTGAGCATCAAGATCTATAAGGATAGATCAAAAACGCTTAATATTACTTTAAAATGAATACATATCGTGACAAGATTTTGAAGGAGTTCAAAATAGATCAGCAAAGGAGTTCTTGGCTGTGTTACAAGGTGTGAGTATTGAGTAAGACTCAAGACCTGACCACGACAGAAGAGAGAGAAAGGACGAAGGTCGTCGCCTATGCTTTAGACGTAGGCTCTACAGTATGCTATGCTGTATACCGCACCTGAAGTGTGCCTTGCCATGAGTCAGTCAAGGGGTACAAGAGTGATCCAGGAATGGATCACAAGACAGCGGTTGAACTTATCCTTAGTAACTAATGGACTAAGGAATTTTCTCGATTATGGAGGTGGTAAAAGAGTTCGTCGTAAAGGGTTACGTCGATACAAACTTTGACACTAATCCGGATGACTCTGAGTAGTAAACCGGATTCATATAGTAGAGCAGTTATTTGGAATAGCTCAAAGTAGCGCGTGGTAGCTGCATCTACAAGATGACATAGAGATTTACAAAGCACACATGCATCTGAAAGGTTCAGACCCATTGACTAATAAACCTCTCTCACAAGCAAGATATGAACAAACCCTATGGGTGTTGGATTCATTATAATCACATAGTGATGTGAACTAGATTATTGACTCTAGTGCAAGTGGGAGACCGTTGGAAATATGCCCTAGAGGCAATAATAAAATAGTTATTATTGTATTTCCTTGTTCATGATAATTGTCTATTGTTCATGCTATAATTGTATTAACCGGAAACCACAATACATGTGTGAATACATAGACCACAACATGTCCCTAGTAAGACTCTAGTTGACTAGCTCGTTGATCAATAGATGGTCATGGTTTCCTGACCATGGACATTGGATGTCATTGATAACGCGATCACATCATTAGGAGAATGATGTGATGGACAAGACCCAATCCTAAGCATAGCGCAAGATCGTGTAGTTCGTCTGCTAAAGCTTTTCTAACGTCAAGTATCTTTTCCTTAGACCATGAGATTTTGCAACTCCCGGATACTGTAGGAATACTTTGGGTGTGCCAAATGTTACAACATAACAGGGTGACTATAAAGGTGCACTACGGGTACCTCCGAAAGTGTCTGTTGGGTTGGCACAAATCGAGACTGGGATTTGTCACTCCGTATGACGGAGAGGTATCTCTGGGCCCACTCGGTAAGACATCATCGTAATGAGCTCAATGTGACTAAGGGTTAGTCATGGGATGATGTGTTACGGAATGAGTAAAGTGACTTGCCGGTAACGAGATTGAACGAGGTATTGGGATACCGACGATCGAATCTCGGGCAAGTAACGTACCGATTGACAAAGGGAATTGTATACGGGATTGCTTGAATCCTCGACATCGTGGTTCATCCGATGAGATCATCATGGAACATGTGGGAGCCAACATGGGTATCCAGATCCTGATGTTGGTTATTCGCCGGAGAGTTGTCTCGGTCATGTCTGCATGGTTCCCGAACCCGTAGGGTCTACACACTTAAGGTTCGATGATGCTAGGGTCATTAGGAAGACTTGTATGTGATTATCGAATGTTGTTTGGAGTCCCGGATGAGATCCCGGACGTCACGAGGAGTTCCGGAATGGTCCGGAGGTGAAGATTTATATGTGGGAAGTTGTCATATGATCACCAGAAAGGTTCGGGGGCATGTCGGTATTGTACCGGGGCCACTAGAGGGGTTCCGGGGGTCCACCTCTCCCTCCTCCTTGCTGGATCAAGGCACGGGAGACGCCTCCGTTCCGTACATGTGTTGAACGCGGAGGTGTCGTCCGTTCGGCGCTAGGATCATCGGTGATTTGGATCATGACGTGTATGACTCCATCAACCCCAGTCTCTTGAACGCTTCCGCTTAGCGATCTTCAAGGGTATGAAGATGCACTCCCTCTCTCTCGTTGCTAGCATCTCCTATATTGATCTTGGTGACACGTAGGAAAATTTTGAATTATTGTTACGTTCCCCAACAAGTTCATACGGTGTCGTCTCAACGGATTTAGATGGTGTCCTTTTTAACGTGAATCCAGCTGTCTCTAATGCATAACCCCAAAAATATAGTGGTTAATCGGTAAGAAACATCATAGATTGCACTATATTCAATAATAGTACGGTTATGACGTTCAGACACACCATTATGCTGTGGTGTTCCAGGTGGCGTGAGTAGTGAAACTATTTCACATTGTTTTAACTGAAAGCCAAACTCGTAACTCAAATATTTTACTTCTGCAATCATATCGTAGAAACTTTTATTTTTGTTACGATGATTCTCCACTTCACTCTGAAATTCTTTGAACTTTTCAAATGTTTTAGACTTGTGTTTCATCAAGTAGATATACCCATATCTGCTCAAATCATCTGTGAAGGTTAGAAAATAACGATACCCGCCGCGAGCCTCAACACTCATCGGACTGCATACATCAGTATGTATTATTTCCAATAAGTCAGTTGCTCGCTCCATTGTTCCGGAGAATGGAGTCTTAGTCATCTTGCCCATGAGGCATGGTTCGCAAGCATCAATTGATTCCAAAAGCCCATCAGCATGGAGTTTCTTCATGCGCTTTACACCAATATGACCTAAACGACAGTGCCACAAATAAGTTGCACTATCATTATTAACTTTGCATCTTTTGGCTTCAATATTATGAATATGTGTATCACTACGATCGAGATCCAATGAACCATTTTCATTGGGTGTATGACCATAGAAGGTTTTATTCATGTAAATAGAACAACAATTATTCTCTAACTTAAATGAATAACCATTTTGCAATAAACATGATCAAATCATATTCATGCTCAACGCAAACACCAAATAACATTTATTTTGGTTTAACACTAATCCCGAAAGTACAGGGAGTGTGCGATGATGATCATATCAATCTTGGAACCACTTCCAACACACATCGTCACTTCACCCTTAACTAGTCTCTGTTCAATCTGCAACTCCCGTTTCGAGTTACTACTATTAGCAACTGAACTAGTATCAAATACTGAGGGGTTGCTATAAACACTAGTAAAGTACACATCAATAACATGTATATCAAATATACCTATGTTCACTTTGCCATCCTTCTTATCCGCCAATTACTTGGGTAGTTCCGCTTCCAGTGACCAGTTCCTTTGCAGTAGAAGCACTCAGTTTCAGGCTTAGGTCCAGACTTGGTTTTTTTTCACTTGAGCAGCAACTTGCTTGCCATTCTTCTTGAAGTTCCCCTTTCTTCCATTTGTCCCTTTACTTGAAACTAGTGGTTTTGTTTACCATCAACACTTGATGTTTTCCTTGATTTCTACCTTCGTCGATTTCAGCATCACGAAGAGCTTGGGAATCGTTTCCGTTATCCCTTGCATATTATAGTTCATCACGAAGTTCTACTAACTTGGTGATGGTGACTAGAGAATTCTGTCAATCACTATTTTATCTGGAAGATTAACTCCCACTTGATTCAAGCGATTGTAGTACCCAGACAATCTGAGCACATGCTCACTGCTTGAGCTATTCTCCTCCATCTTTTAGCTATAGAACTTGTTGGGGACTTCATATCTCTCAACTCGGGTATTTGCTTGAAATATTAACTTCAACTCCTGGAACATCTCATATGGTCCATGACGTTCAAAACGTCTTTGAAGTCCCGATTCTAAGCCATTTAAGCATGGTGGACTAAACTATCAAGTAGTCATCATATTGAGCTAGCCAAACGTTCATAACATCTGCATCTGCTCCTGCAATAGATTTGTTACCTAGGGGTGCATCAAGGACATAATTCTTCTGTGCGGTAATGAGGATAAACCTCAGACCACGAACCCAATCCGCATCATTTCTACTAACATCTTTCAACTTAGTTTTCTCTAGGAACAAAAAATAAAACAGAGGAGCTAAACGCGAGCTATTGATCTACAACATAGATATGCTAATACTACCAGGACTAAGTTCATGATAAATTAAAGTTCAATTAATCATATTACTTAAGAACTCCCACTTAGATAGACATCCCTCTAATCATCTAAGTGATCACGTGATCCATATCAACTAAACCATAACCGATCATCACGTGAAATGGAGTAGCTTTCAATGGTGAACATCACTATGTTGACCATATCTACTATATGATTCACGCTCGACCTTTCGGTCTCAGTGTTCCGAGGCCATATCTGCATATGCTAGGCTCATCAAGTTTAACCTGAGTATTCTGCGTGTGCAAAACTGGCTTGCACCCGTTGTAGATGGACGTAGAGCTTATCACACCCTATCATCACGTGTTGTCTAGGCACGCCGAACTTTGGCAACGGTGCATACTTAGGGAGAACACTTTTATCTTGAAATTTAGTGAGAGATCATCTTATAATGCTACCGTCAATCAAAGCAAGATAAGATGCATAAAAGATAAACATCACATGCAATCAATATAAGTGATATGATATGGCCATCATCATCTTGTGCTTGTGATCTCCATCTCCGAAGCACCGTCATGATCACCATCATCACCGGCGCGACACCTTGATCTCCATCATAGCATCGTTGTCGTCTCGCCAATCTTATGCTTCTACGACTATCGCTACCGCTTTGTGATAAAGTAAAGCACTACAGGGCGATTGCATTGCATACAATAAAGCGACAACCATATGGCTCCTGCCAGTTGCCTATAACTCGGTTACAAAACATGATCATCTCATACAATAAAATTTAGCATCATGTCTTGACCATATCACATCACAACATGCCCTGCAAAAACAAGTTAGACGTCCTCTACTTTGTTGTTGCAAGTTTTACGTGGCTGCTACTAGGCTTAGCAAGAACCGTCCTTACCTACGCATCAAAACCACAACGATAGTTTGTCAAGTTGGTGCTGTTTTAATCTTTGCAAGGACCAAGCATAGCCACACTCGGTTCAACTAAAGTTGGAGAAACTGACACTCGCCAGCCACCTATGTGCAAAGCACGTCAGTAGAACCAGTCTCGCGTAAGCGTAAACGTAATGTCGGTCCGGGCCGCTTCATCCAACAATACCGCCGAACCAAAGTATGACATGCTAGTAAGCAGTATGACTTATATCGCCCACAACTCACTTGTGTTCTACTCGTGCATATGACATCTACGCATAAAACCTGGCTCGGATGCCACTGTTGGGGAACGTAATAATTTCAAAAAAAATCCTACGCACACGCAAGATCATGGTGATGCATAGCAACGAGAGGGGAGAGTGTCGTCTACGTACCCTCTTAGAACGTTCGCAGAAGCGTTATACTAATGCGGTTAATGTAGTCGTACGTCTTCACGATCCGACCGATCCAAGTACCGAAAGCACGGCACCTCCGAGTTCTGCACACGTTCGGCTCAGTGACGTCCTCGCCTTCTCGATCCAGGAAGAGGGGCGAAGTAGTATATGAGTTCCGGCAGCACGACGGCGTGGTGACGGTGTTGGTGAAGAACAATTTCCACAGGGCTTCGCCTAAGCACTATGAAAACTATGGCGGAGGATAAACTAGAGGGGACGGGGTTGCCGGCACACGGCTTGGTGTTTCTTGATGTGTCTTCGGTGCTAGCCCTGCCCCACTATTTATATGTTGAGCCTTGGGGTCGAAATTTGGAGTAAAAGCTTCCACAAAGTCAGTTTCACCCGAAAGGCAAGAGTCCTTCTCGGACTCCAGGGCCAGACGCCAGGGTTCCCGGCGTCTGGACCCAGACGCCAGGGACCCTGGCGTCTGGCCCCTGGACTCCGCAAAACTTCCTTTTGCGCTTTCCAAAAACCTCGTGGGCTTTCCCCTTTGGCCCAGATAAAGTGTTCTCGTGCCCAAACATTTCGGGAAACATCCGGAACCCCTTCCAATGAATTCCGGAAACCTTCCGGAGATCAAACACTACTATCCACATATCAATCTTTACTTCCGGACCATTCCGGAGTTCCTCGTCATATCCGTGATCATATCCGAAACTCCAAACAACATTCGGTCACCAACATACGTAACTCATAGTACTATATCATCAACGAACGTTAAGTGTGCGGACCCTACGGGTTCGAGAACTATGTAGACATGACCGAGGCACCTATCTGGTCAATAACTAATAGCGGGACCTGGATGCCCATATTGGCTCCTACATATTCTACGAAGATCTTTATCGGTCAGACCGCATAACAACATACGTTGTTCCCTTTGTCATCGGTATGTTACTTGCCCGAGATTCGATCGTCGGTATCTCAATACCTAGTTCAATCTCGTTACCGGCAAGTCTCTTTACTCGTTCCATAATAGATCATCCCGCAACTAACTCATTAGTTGCAATGCTTGCAAGGCTTATAGTGATGTGCATTACCGAGTGGGCCCAGAGATACCTCTCCGACAATCAGAGTGACAAATCCTAATCTCAAAATACGCCAACCCAACAAGTACCTTCGGAGACACCTGTAGAGCACCTTTATAATCACCCAATTACGCTGTGACATTTGGTGGCACACAAAGTGTTCCTCCGGTAAACAGGAGTTGCATAATTTCATAGTCATAGGAACATGTATAAGTCATGAAGAAAGCAATAGCAACAAACTAAACGATCAAGTGCTAAGCTAATGAAATGGGTCAAGTCAATCACATCATTCTCCTAATGATGTGATCCCGTCAATCAAATGACAACTCATGTCTATGGTTAGGAAACTTAACCATCTTTGATCAACGAGCTAGTCAAGTAGAGGCATACTAGTGACGCTGTGTTTGTCTATGTATTCACACATGTATTATGTTTCCGGTTAATACAATTCTAGCATGAATAATAAACATTTATCATGATATAAGGAAATAAATAATAACTTTATTATTGCCTCTAGGGCATATTTCCTTCACTTATAGCGTTGTTAGTTGCAGGTGAAGTTGAAGTTTGTTCCATGTTGGAACATGGATATGTTGGGGTATCATAATATATCTTATTTAATTAATGCATCTATATACTTGGTAAAGGGTGGAGGCTCGGCCTTATGCCTGGTGTTTTGTTCCACTCTTGCCGCCCTAGTTTTCGTCATACCGGTGTTATGTTCCTTGATTTTGCGTTCCTTACGCGGTTGGGTGTTATGGGAACCCCTTGACAGTTCGCTTTGAATAAAACTTCTCCAGCAAGGCCCAACCTTGGTTTTTACATTTGCCTCGCCTAAGCCTTTTTTCCCTTGGGTTTCCGGAGCCCGAGGGTCATCTTTATTTTAACCCCCCCGGGCCAGTGCTCCTCTGAGTGTTGGTCCAAACTAGAGCCCCTTGCAGCGCCACCTCGGGGAAACTTGAGGGTTGGTTTTAGTTGTACGGACTGCTCATCCGGTGTGCCCTGAGAACGAGACATGTGCAGCTCCTATCGGGATTTATCCGCACATTTGGGCGGCTTTGCTGGTCTTGTTTTACCATTGTCGAAATGTCTTGTAACCGGGATTCCGAGTCTGATCGGGTCTTCATGGGAGAAGGAATATCCTTCGTTGACCGTGAGAGCTTGTGATGGGCTTAGTTGGGACACCCCTGCATGGTATAAACTTTCGAGAGCCGTGCCCGCGGTTATGTGGCAGATGGGAATTTGTTAATATCCGGTTGTAGAGAACTTGACACTTAACTTAATAAAAATGAATCAACTGCGTGTGTAGCCATGATGGTCTCTTTTCGGCGGAGTCCGGGAAGTGAACACGGTCTTGTGTTATGCTTGAACGTAAGTAGTTTTAGGATCACTTCTTGATCACTTCTAGTTCACGACCGTTGCGTTGCTTATCTTCTCACTCTTCTTTGCGTATGTTAGCCACCATATATGCTTAGTGCTTGCTGCAGCTCCACCTCATTACCCCATTCCTACCCATAAGCTTAAATAGTCTTGATCTCGCGGGTGTGAGATTGCTGAGTCCTCGTGACTCACAGATACTTCCAAACAGTTGTAGGTGCCGATGATACCAGTGCAGATGGCGCACCCAGCTCAAGTGGGAGCTCGATGAAGATCCTGATCGTTGTTTTGTTTCCTTTCCGGATGATCAATAGTGGAGCCCAGTTGGGATGATCGGAGATCTAGCATTAGGGGTTGTCTTCCTTTTATTTTGGTTCTGTAGTCAGACCTTTGCTTGTACCTTGGATGATGTATGGATTATTTTATGTATTGTGTGAAGTGGCGATTGTAAGCCGACTCTTTACCCCTTTCTTATTTAGTACATGGGATTGTGTGAAGATTACCCCTCTTGCGACAAACTTACCATGCAACTATGCCTCTAAGTCGTGCCCCGACACGTGGGAGATATAACTGCATCGTGGGTGTTACATTATGCTAGAGAGAAAAGCAATGGTGTGGTCAACCACAGATGGTGTGACAATTTTAATGCTTGGATAGAAATCTGGAGTCTATTGGAAATTAAATTGTCTAGCAGAAGATACACCTGGGCCAACTACCAGGTGGACTTGATTATGTCCACAATAGATAAACTTTTTTGTAATACTGAGCTTGACAAAATATTTCCCCTAGCCTCCTGTAATGCTTTACCTAAATGTGGCAGTGATCATGCCCCCATTATCTGGGAATCTAGGGTGGAGTAGACACCCAAGAGTAGTAGTTATAAGATGAAAAAATGGTGGTTAATTAGAGAGGACTTCTCCAATCTGGTTACTAAGATTTGGAATGAGCCTACCTCTGGAACCAACCCTATGGACAATTGGCAAGACAAGATTAGAAATCTTAGAAGAGTGACTAAAGGTTGGAGCTCCAATGAGGAGGCCCAACTTAGGAGATACAAAAAAAAATCATTCTTGAGGAATATGATAAGCTAGATATAAAATCTGAGACCATAGTTTTATTTGACCTTGAGTTTTCTAGGCTCAAATTTACTCATAGTGAGCTCCAGAAAATTTGGCTTCAGGAGGAAATCAAAGCAAAGCAGAGATCTAGAGATAGGGACATTAAGGAAGGTGATAGGAACACTGAGTACTTCCATGCAGTGGCAAACCAGAGGAGGAGGAAAACTACCATCCACTCCTTAGATGGCCCATAGGGGCCCGTCACTGACACAAAGGGGATGCTAGGCATTGCCTGTAGTTTCTATAAAGATATGTTCAAACTGGAAGAAAGAGATGGATACCATTTAAACCCATCCTTCTTCTCTGATGAGAAAAAATTCAATACTGCTAAAAAATGAAAACTTAGAAGCCCCTTTCTCTGAGGAGGAAATTAAAAGAGTTGTCTTTGAATCATACTCAGATGGAGCCAGCTGGCCCAGATGGTATTCCCTTTTTCTTTTACCGGCACTTCTAGGAGCTGATCAAAAAAGACCTGATAGCCATGTTTGAAGTTTTCCGTAAAGGAGAGCTGGCTATCCATGAGCTTAACTTTGCTATGCTGACCCTTGTTCCACTGTAGTTTTCTCAATTGTAGCCTTAAGATCTTCACTAAGGTCCTCACTAATAGACTGGCTATGATACTGCAAAGGCTCATAGCCAGCCAACAATCTGCCTTTTTGAAGGGTAGATATATCTTGGAAAGTGTGGTCACAGCTCATGAAGTGCTGCACTCCATACACTGTAGTAAGAGACATGGCCTAGTCCTTAAGTTAGATTATGAGAAAGCTTTTGATAAAGTGAATTTAGAATTCCTTGAAGAATTACTTAGGAAAATAAGCTTTGGGGAGAAATGGATCCACTGGATTCTGCAGATCACTAGGGGAGGCTCAGTGGGGGTCAAAATGAACAACACTGAGAGTGATTTCTTCCTTACTGGAAAAGGTTTGAGGTAGGGAGACCCATTCCCCCTGCTATTCAACCTGATAGTTGATGTGCTTACTAGGATGTTGATGAAAGCAACAAATCATAAATTGATAGAGGGGTTGTGTCCTGAGATCTATCCTGGAGGGATTATCCGTCTTTAATATGCTGATGACACCATCCTGTTCTTGGATAAGAACTTGGAGCACACTAGGAATCTAAAGATAGTTCTCTCCTGTTTTGAGAAGATCTCTGGAATGAGAATCAACTATAGCAAGAGTGAGCTCATCCCTATTAACATGGAAAAAACTGAGGTAGGGGGGGTCCTTGACACACTAGAGTGTGATGAGGGTTCTTTCTCAATTAAGTACCTAGGGATACCTCTACACTATGATAAACTTAGGAGAGATGACATCTAACCACTCATTGGTAAGATCATGAAAATGATTGCTGGGTGGAGAGGGAAGCTACTTTCTTATAAAGGGAGGATTATCCTAATCCAGGCATGTTGTAACGCCCTTGATGCGGCTATATCTCCCACGTGTCGAAGCATGACTTAGAGGCATAACCGCATTGAAAGCAATGTCGCAAGTGAGGTAATCTTCGCAAACAACCCATGTACATAAATAAAGGGGAAAGGTACATAGTTGGCTTACACTCGCCACGTCACACAAATACATAAATAAGTCATTACATTCACCCAATACACTCAAGGTCCGACTACGGAACCAAAATAAAGATCAACCCCCAAATGCGACAAAGTCCCCGATCGCCCCAACTGGGCACCACTACTGATCATCTGGGAAAGACAAGTAGTAACAACGAGAGTCTTCATCAAACTCCCACTTGAGCTCGGTCATATCATCTGGAGCGGTATCATCGGTCCCTGCATCTGGTTTTGGAAGTAATATGTGAGTCACGGGGACTCAGCAATCTCACACCCTCATGATCAAGACTATTTAAGCTTATAGGTAAGGTAGAAGTATGATGTGGAGCTGCAGCAAGCGACTAGCATATATGGTGGCTAACATACGCAAATGAGAGCGAGAAGAGAAGGCAAAAGCACGGTCGAACAACTATGATCAATAAGTGATCCTAAAACAACCTACGTCAAACATTACTCCAACACCGTGTTCGCTACACGGACTCCGCCGAGAAGAGACCATCACGGTTACACACGCGGTTGGTGCATTTTAATTAAGTTAAGTTTCATGTTATCTACAACCGGACATTAACAAATTCTCATCTGCCCATAACCGCGGGCACGCCTTTCGAAAGTTCAAATCCCTGCAGGGGAGTCCCAACTTAGCCCATCACAAGCTCTCACGGTCAATGAAGGATATTCCTTCTCCCAAGACAATCCGACCAGACTCGGCATCCCGGTTACAAGACATCCTCGACAATGGTAAAACAAGTCCAGCAACACCGCCTGAATGTGCCGACAAATCCCGATAGGAGCTGCACAATCTCGTTCTCAGGGCACACTCAGATTGTCCAAACTTCCGGTAGGCCAGCCCAGAGTTGCCCCTGGTGGCCACCGGCGGTTGACAAGGTGGACCAACACTCGGAGGAGCACTGGCCCGGGGGGGTTTAATAAAGATGACCCTTGGGCTCCGGAAACCCAAGGGAAAAAGAGGCTAGGTGGAAAATGGTAAAACCAAGGTTGGGCATTGCTGGAGGAGTTTTATTCAAGGCGAACTGTCAAGGGGTTCCCATTATAACCCAACCGTGTAAGGAACGCAAAATCCAGGAACATAACACCGATATGACGGAAACTAGGGCGGCAAGAGTGGAACAAAACACCAGGCATAAGGCTGAGCCTTCCACCCTTTACCAAGTATATAGGTGCATTAAGATAAACAAGATAATATTATGATATCCCAACAATAAACAAGTTCCAACAAGGAACGATCTCCAATCTTCACCTGCAACTAGCAACGCTATAAGAGGGGCCGAGCAAAGCGGTAACATAGCCAAACAACGGTTTGCTAGGACAAGGTGGGTTAGAGGTTTGACATGGCAATATGGGAGGCATGATAAGCAAGTGGTAGGCATCGTAGCATAGGCATAGCAAAAGAGCGAGCATCTAGCAAGCAAAGACAGAAGTGATTTTGAGGGTATGGTCATCTTGCCTGCAAAGTTCTTAGAGTTGCTTTGATCCTCGTAAGCGAACTCAACGGGCTCCTCGTTCACGTGCTCGTCTCCCGGCTCTACCCAAGCAAGAACAACAAGCAAAAAGAAGCACAATCAACCACGTGCAATGCTCAAACAACATGATGCAAACTTGGTATGATATGCGGGATGTGGCATGTGATGCATGATTTGCAAAGGAATGATTGAACCTGGCCTCAACTTGGAAAACCAAGAGTGCCACTGGAAAGAGGAGTTGATTTCGGTTGAAATCTATATAAAGATCACCGGAATCAGATGCATGGTTTGGAAATGGCAAGCAAAACAAATATGGCACCGGTCTGCGATAAACAGCAAGTAGCCATCTAAATGCATCAAGAACAACATGCTACAGCACTCAAACATAGCAACAAAATACATGGCAGGGATCCACTCATTATGCTTGAAAAAAGATGAACACTGAGCTACAGGCTAAATCACTCATTAACAGGTTCAAACAAGCATGGCAAAAGAGCAAAAGATTACTGGTTACAGACTTAGTGAAATTAATAGCACATCAGGAATTTATCAGCAAGAAGCAATGTTTAGAGCATGAAAACTACATGCTACAGGAACATAGCATGGCAAAGCAAGGCATAGTATGAAGCTACTCTAAGCATATAACAAAAGTCCTTTAGTGCCCATAAGCCAAAAGGGATCAGAAAATACAATTGCAAGCATGTGAACATAGCAAAAACATAAACAGATTCATACTTAGTGAAAAACTGGAGCATGCAAAACAGATTAACAAGTAGGCATGTTTACGAGCTCGATGCACTCACTACGAGGCATTTCATGACAAAATAAGCATACAGCCATCAAGAAGACATGACATAGAAGCTAGACATGACAAGAACAACAACATAGCATGCACGGATCAACGACAACAAGCTCGACAAAATTGCTAAACATGTCAACAATCTGCCAGGAACATTTTATAGCAAAAGTAGAGCTCGATTGACTCAAGCTAGGTTGCTCCATAATTGCAAACAAAGACATGGATGGATAGACCACAACATTATCAACAAAACACCCTTACTGATCATGCTCAAAAGAGGCACGGATCACTAGGAAACAACATGAACATATGGCATAAAAATAATGACAGGGCAATGACTTAGTGAAATTCTAAGTCCCTGAAATCAGCATCATTGAGTAAGCTACTTTGCATGCTTGTGCTGGTAACCACAAAGATCACAAAAAATACATGGCATACACCTCTGTAAAGATGGCATGGCATTCTTCAAAACACATGCAAAGCTCAGGATCATAGCATGCACACATTAATCATGGCAAAAATGACAAAAGGGCATTTGCTGAAATAGATCTGAAATAATTATCACATAGCCCTCTTCCAACAACATTTCTTGCATCAAGATGAGCTCAAATGAAAATGATGCAATGAGATGAAATGATGTACTCGTCGAGACGAACATTTTGATATGCTACATGCACGAATTGGAGCAACAATGAGGAAGTTATGATGCGTCAAAGTATGCAAATAATCTAGGGTTAGGGACGAAAAAGTCAACCCCAAACATCTTAGATCCAGATCTGGCGCGGATTACGAGGTTCGCCGCCGTTCAACTGTTCGCCGGAATTCCTATAGCTTGCCGGAGCGGAACTTGCCAGTCTTGGAGGGAGCTCGCCGGAGGGAGTCGAGGGACTCGCCGGAGGACGGCGTGGGCGGTGGCGCGGTGGCCGGCCTCGGGCGCAAGGGGCGCGGGCGCCGAGGTCACCAGCGATGAGGCACGTCGGCGGTGGCCGGCGAGGTCGGTGGCGGCGCCGAGCGCCGGAGGGTTGGAAGAAGGCGGCGCGGGCGTGAGGAGGCAGCGGGGCGCGCTGGGGCGGCTCGGCCCAGGCGACGGAGGAGGAGGGCCCGCCCTGGGCCTCACGGGCCGGTGGCGGAGGGAGGCCCGGCATGGGACAGGTGGCGGCCTCCTATTGGCCGCGGCGATGTGTCCGGTGGCGGCGGGGCTGATGGACTAGGGTTAGGGGGGTTTTGGATCCGGAATTTCGGGGAGGGGATCTATTTATAGACGAAGAGGGAGCTAGGAAGCTCCAAATGAGGTGCGGTTTGCGGCCACGCGATCGTGATCGAACGATCTAGATGATAAAAGAGGTTTAGGTGGGTTTTGGGCCACTTTGGAAGGGTGCTGGGCTGCCACACACACGAGGCCTTTTCGGTCCCTCGATTAACCGTTGGAGTATTAAACGAAGTCCAAATGGCATGAAACTTGACAGGCGGTCTACCGGTAGTAAACCAAGGCCGCATGACAAGTCTCGGTCCAATCCGAAAACGTTTAACACCCGTGCACAAAAAGAGGTAGAAAGGGACACCGGAGGACATAGGAGCGCCGGAATGCAAAATGGACAACGGGGAAAATGCTCGAATGCATGAGACGAACACATATGCAAATGCAATGCACATGATGACATGATATGAGATGCATGACAAAGACAAAACAGACGGAGACAAAAACCCGACAACGATGAAATAACATAACTTAGTGTCGGAAAAGGCAAGAGTTCGAACCCATATAAGGTAAATTACATCCGGGGTGTTACAACGCTCCACCACTACGAAAGGATCTCGTCCCGAGATCTAGGACTAGAAAAACTCCGGGTACTCAGAACGGAGGTGATCCTCGCGTTCCCAGGTGGCTTCACGGTCGGAATGATGTGACCACTTGACTTTGAGGAATTTGATAGACTTGTTGCGAGTCTTGCGCTCAGTTTCTTCAAGAATAGCAACGGGGTGCTCACGATAAGAAAGGTCTTCTTGGAGATCGATGTCTTCAAAGTTGACGGTGCGGTCAGGGGTCTTGAAGCACTTGCGGAGCTGAGAGACATGAAACACGTTGTGCACGTTTGCAAAGTTGGAGGGAAGCTCAAGTTGATAGGCGAGATCGCCTCTCTTGCTGACGATCTTGAAAGGACCCACGTATCTAGGGGCAAGCTTCCCTTTGATACTGAAGCGACGAGTACCTTTTGTTGGAGAGACGCGGAGGTAGACATGGTGTCCGATCTCGAAAGCCAAGTCACGATGCTTGCTATCATAGTAACTTTTCTGGCGCGATTGCGCGGCTTTGAGATTATCACGAATGACTTTGCACATCTCTTCTGCCTCTGTGATCAAGTCATTGCCAAGAAGTTGATGTTCACTAGTCTGTGACAAGTTAAGAGGAGTACGACACTTCCTGCCATAGAGAATTTCAAATGGGGCCTTGCCCGAACTCGCTTGGAAGCTGTTGTTGTAGGAGAACTCAGCATATGGAAGACAATCTTCCCACTTCATACCGAAAGAGATGATGCAAGCCCTGAGCATATCTTCAAGAATCTGATTTACACGCTCGACTTGGCCACTAGTTTGAGGATGAAAAGCTGTGCTGAAGCGAATGTTGGTGCCCATGGCCTTCTGAAAAGAATCCCAGAACTTGGAGGTGAAGATGCTGCCACGATCTGAAGAAATCAACTGCGGAATGCCGTGCAGAGAGACAATCCAGGAGGTATATAGCTCTGCCAGTTGAGCTGCTGTGATAGATTCTTTGGTACGAAGAAAATGAGCCACTTTAGTGAGCTTGTCGATGACAACGAAGATAGCATCATTGCCACGCTTGGTCTTTGGAAATCCAGTCACGAAGTCCATCTCAATGTGGTCAAACTTCCATTCTGGAATGGCAAGAGGTTGGAGGGGACCAGCTGGCCGTTGGTGTTCTGCCTTCACTCTTCTGCAAACATCACATTCATTCATGAACTGAGCAATCTCGCGCTTCATTCGAGTCCACCAATACGACTGCTTGAGGTCATGGTACATATTTTTACTTCCAGGGTGGATAGAGAGGAGTGAATTGTGAGCCTCGTTCATAATGACTTTACGAAGGTCACCTTTAGGCACAACAATGCGATCCTCAAAGAATAGAGTATCCTTGTCATCAAGGCGATAGCACTTGTACTTGGGTTGACTCTTGGCAATCCCAATCTTCACCTTCTTCACCATAGCATCAAGAAGTTGAGCCTCGTGAATCTGATCTTCCAAAGTAGGAGAGACTTGGAGGTTGGCGAGAAATCCTTGAGGAACAACTTGCAGATTGAGTTTGCGGAACGCTGCACAAAACTCGGGTTGGTAAGGCTTGAGAATCAAACGATTGCAGTAAGCCTTCCTGCTCAATGCGTCAGCAATTACATTGGCCTTGCCTGGAGTATATTCGATACTCGGATTATACTCTTGAATCATCTCGACCCAACGAGTCTGTCTGAGGTTGAGATTAGGCTGAGTGAAGATGTACTTGAGACTCTTGTGGTCAGTGAAGATGTCCACTTTTCTTCCCAATAAGAGATGTCTCCAAGTTAAAAGAGCACGCACAACTACCGCCAACTCGAGGTCATGAGTGGGGTAGTTCTTTTCGTTGGGCTTCAACTGGCGAGAGGTATAAGCCACAACTTTCTTCTCTTGCATCAACACTGCACCAAGACCTTGAAGGGAAGCATCACAGAAGACCTCAAACGGTTTGGATTCATCAGGAGGAGTCAGAACTGGAGCAGTGACTAACTTCTCTTTCAGGGTGTTGAAAGCGATGTCACATTCAGGAGACCAGACATACTTCACGTGCTTCTGGAGAAGGTTGGAAAGAGGCTTCGCGATCTTTGAGAAGTTCTCAACGAACCTTCGACAATAGCTTGCGAGCCCAAGGAAGCTGTGGAGTTGCTTCACGTTCTGAGGTGGTTCCCAATTCACAATTGCAGACACCTTCTCAGGATTCACCGCTATGCCCTTGGCAGAGATGATATGCCCAAGGTAGAGAACCTCATCGAGCCAAAACTCGCACTTTGAAAACTTAGCATAGAACTGATGTTCTCTGAGCTTATCCAGCACCAAACGCAAGTGCTTGGAATGATCCTCCTTGTTCTTGGAAAAGACCAAAATGTCATCGAGGTAGACCAAGACGAAGTCATTTGTGTAGGGGTTGAAGATGAAGTTCATCATGCGAGAGAATGTTGGCGGAGCATTGACAAGGCCGAAAGACATGACAGTGTATTCATATGAACCATAGCTTGTTCTGAATGTTGTCTTAGGGATATCTTGCTCACGAATGCGAATCTGGTGATAGCCCATACGGAGATCAAGCTTGGAGAATACTTGAGCACCTTTGAGTTGTTCAAACAGCTCATTGATGTTGGGAAGTGGGTACTTGTTCTTTATAGTCTTCTTGTTCAATGGACGGTAGTCGACACAGAGTCGGTCCGTTCCATCCTTCTTCTTCACAAAAAGAACTCCACAACCCCATGGAGAAGAACTAGGTCGGATGAGACCCATTCACTCTTGAATATCGACTTGCTTCTTCAGCTCCTTCAACTCTTCAGGTCCAAGCTTGTAAGGACGTTTGCAAACAGGTTCCGTGTCAGGCTCAAGATCGATGACAAATTCAACTGGCCGGTGCGGAGGCATTCCTGGAAGGACGTCTTGATATTCGCAAACGATTGGAATTTGAGAGATGGCATCCAGCTCGCCCTTCTCGTTGAGAGAAAACAGACGGGTGGTATTATCCTGAGCGGCAAAGACGATTACATCCTCAGACGAATGAGTCAATTGAATTTGCCTAGCAGCACAATCAAGATGAGCCTTGTGCTTAGAAAGCCAGTCCATTCCGAGAATAAGATCAATATCCAAGTTACCAAGGACCATTGGAGAAGCCAGAAACTTGAAGTCGCCCATCATAATAGAAATATCTGGAACCTCATAGTTTGCGAGCAAGCATTTACCCGGTGAGACAACTGCTAACGGTTTATGCAAAACTTGAGAAGACAACTCATGCTTAGATGCAAAAGGTCTCGAGATGAAACAATGCGATGCACCAGTGTCAAAGAGAACTTTTGCAGGAACATTGTTAACAGGAAGGTTACCCATGATGACATCTGACGAGTCCTCTGCCTGAGCTGCATTCATCAAGTTGACATAGGCGTGCTTGGGGTTATGCTTGACCACTGCGGTACTGGCAGATCTCACAGGAGGAGGAGGAGGAGGGAGACGCCTCTGATTGAAGCATTTGTTGGCATAGTGACCCTTCTGCTGACACTTGTTGCACGTGACCTCCGAGAGCGGACGGTGATACGGAGCACTTGATCTTGGAGCTTGAGACGAAGTCTTGTTCTGAAAGCCAGGGTTGGGTGGGTGGGAAGATCCATTGCCACCTTTGCTCTTCTGCTGATAAGGCTGACGGAATGGAGGAGGAGGAAGCCAATAATTTTGCTGCTTAGCCACTTGAGTTGAGGAAGAAGGAGTTGCATCTCTAACTCGCTTTTTGGAAGCATCGCACTTGAGTTGAGCAGTCTCTTGCTTCATTGCCATATTGTAGAACTCATCGTACTTCTTCGGATCAAAAAGGACGAGAGCTAGTTGGAGATATTCTCTGAGGCCACCCCTGAACTGATAAATTATGCTCTTCTCGTCAGGGACGTCTTGCTTGGCGAAACGAGCGAGCCTCTGAAACAGAATGTTATACTGGTAAACAGACAAGCTGCCTTGCTTCAGGTTGCGGAATTCCTCACGCTTGCTTTCAACAACACTCTAAGGAATGTGATGAGCTCTGAAGTCTTGACGGAATTCATCCCAGGTAATCACACGGCCTCCTCTGGAATCTTTGTATTGCTGAAACCATTCTGCAGCTTGGTCTTTGAGTTGGAAGGAGGCAAACTTGATAAAGTCCTCAGGCCTGAAGTTGCTGCACTCGAAATGCTTGCATATATCCATGAGCCAATCATCAGCGTCTGAGGCCTCGACACAGTTGCTGAAGGTCTTTGGCTGATTAGCGAGGAACTGGTTGAGTGTAGCAAACTGATTCTGATTGTTGCCATGGCCTTGGTTGCGCTCTTGCAGAATTTGCATGATCAGCTGCGTGTTTGCATTGGTAGCGGCCATCACAACTTGCCATGCCTACGGAGGTGGAGGTGGTGGTGGCGGATCCTGATTCTGATTCTGACCCTTAGCAGGAGCCATCCTGAAGAGAGTGACATCCGTTAGCATCTTGACAGACAAATATTTAAGCTGAATCAAATGGATCGAAATTGCAACTTAAAGTCTTCACATCCGAACAAAATGAACGAATGCATTCCAATTGAAGTGGTCACATATCCATAAATTGAGAAGCCACTAGATAGAGGTAGAAGAATAAAACAACAAGGTACGGATAAGAACAAATACTTGGTGAGGATTACCCAATCCCAAACCAAATATCCGCAGAAGAAGAACTAGAGCTACATGAATTCCCACCTATGAAACTCCCGAACCTTTCCAGTTATGCAATCAGGTGTTGGGGATACAGGGGAAGCATAATATCTCACCCAAAGCTAGCAAATCCTACATCCAGTTGTATCCATCCTTCAACACATAACCAAGAAACCTTCGAAAATCATTTACCTCAACCTTCGAAAAGCATCTGTTATACGAGTTATGGCAATACTCTCGAACTCCCGCCCCAATACTGGGTGGCGTTGAGGTTATCTCACCCACAACTGCATAAAAGAGATTTTCGATGTCGGCAAAACTCAGGTATTCCAAAATCTCAACGATAAAATTGTGACGACAACACCTCGGAGCTCAACTCCCCGGGACACTGCCACAACCCCTAAATGATAGGAGGCACCAAGAACAATGTTCTCGTCACAAAACCATCGGAACGATTCCAAGATACCCGCGTGATCCTAAAAAAAATTTAGTGAAATTTGAGAAGAGAAGAGTCAAAACTCTACGTCAGGATGCCTCACCAGAGCAACGAAGGGACTGAGGAGTAAAAAGAATTCCTACTCTCCGATATATATAATCCTAAATGACTCAAAACATTTTTCTAGACTCAAGAACGCCAACGATTCGATCAAGTAGGGGGCTCCTAAGGTCGGGGAAGGCTCTGATTACCAACTTGTAACACCCTCGATGCGGCTATTTCTCCCACGTGTCGAAGCACGACTTAGAGGCATAACCGCATTGAAAGCAATGTCGCAAGTGAGGTAATGTTCGCAAACAACCCATGTACATAAATAAAGGGGAAAGGTACATAGTTGTCTTACACTCGCCATGTCACACAAATACATAAATAAGTCATTACATTCATCCAATACACTCAAGGTCCGATTACGGAACCAAAATAAAGATCAACCCCATAATGCGACAAAGTCCCCGATCGCCCCAATTAGGCACCACTACTGATCATCTGAGAAAGACACGTAGTAACGACGAGAGTCTTCATCGAACTCCCACTTGAGCTTGGTCATATCATCTGGAGCGGTATCATCGGTCCCTGCATCTGGTTTTGGAAGTAATCTGTGAGTCACGGGGACTCAGCAATCTCACACCCTCGCGATCAAGACTATTTAAGCTTATAGGTACGGTCGAAGTATGATGTCGAGCCACAGCAAGCGACTAGCATATATGGTGGCTATAATACGCAAATGAGAGCGAAAAGAGAAGGCAAAAGCACGGTCGAACAACTATGATCAAGAAGTGATCCTAGAACAACCTACGTCAAACATTGCTCCAACACCGTGTTCGCTTCCGGGACTCCGCCGAGAAGAGACCATCATGTTTACACACGCGGTTGGTGCATTTTAATTAAGTTAAGTTTCATGTTATCTACAACCGGACATTAACAAATTCCCATCTGCCCATAACCACGGGCATGGCTTTCGAAAGTTCAAATCCCTGCAGGGGAGTCCCAACTTAGCCCATCACAAGCTCTCATGGTCAACGAAGGATATTCCTTCTCCCAAGACAATCCGATCAGACTCGGCATCCCGGTTGCAAGACATCCTCGACAATGGTAAAACAAGTCCAGCAACACCGCCCGAATGTGCCGACAAATCCCGATAGGAGCTGCACATATCTCGTTCTCAGGGCACACTCAGATTGTCCAAACTTCCGGTAGGCCATCCCAGAGTTGCCCCTGGTGGCCACCGGCGGCTGACAAGGTGGACCAACACTCGAAGGAGCACTGGCCCGGGGGGGTTTAATAAAGATGACCCTTGGGCTCCGGAAACCCAAGGGAAAAATAGGCTAGGTGGCAAATGGTAAAACCAAGGTTGGGCATTGCTGGAGGAGTTTTATTCAAGGCGAACTGTCAAGGGGTTCCCATTATAACCCAACCGTGTAAGGAGCGCAAAATCCAGGAACATAACACCGATATGACGGAAACTAGGGTGGCAAGAGTGGAACAAAACACCAGGCATAAGGCTGAGCCTTCCACCCTTTACCAAGTATATATGTGCATTAAGATAAACAAGATAATATTATGATATCCCAACAATAAACAAGTTCCAACAAGGAACGATCTCCAATCTTCACCTGCAACTACCAACGCTATAAGAGGGGCTGAGCAAAGCGATAACATAGCCAAACAACGGTTTGCTAGGACAAGGTGGGTTAGAGGTTTGACATGGCAATATGGGAGGCATGGTAAGTAAGTGGTAGGCATTGTAGCATAGGCATAGCAAAAGAGCGAGCATCTAGCAAGCAAAGACAGAAGTGATTTCGAGGGTATGGTCATCTTGCCTGCAAAGTTCTCAGAGTTGCCTTGATCCTCGTAAGTGAACTCAACGGGATCCTCGTTCACGTACTCGTCTCCCGGCTCTACCCAAGTAAGAACAACAAGCAAAAAGGAGCACAATCAACCACGTGCAATGCTCAAACAACATGATGCACATGGTATGATATGCGGGATGCGACATGTGATGCATATGCATGATTTGCAAAGGAATGATTGAACTTTGCCTCAAATTGGAAAACCAATAGTGCCACTGGAAAGAGGATTTGATTTCGGTTGAAATCAATATAAAGATCACCGGAATCGGATGCACGGTTTGGAAATGGCAAGCAAAACAAATATGGCACCGGTCTGCGATAAACAGCAAGTAGCCATCTAAATGTATCAAGAACAACATGCTACACCACTCAAACATAGCAACAAAATACATGGCAGGGATCCACTCATGATGCTTGACAAAAGATGAACACTGAGCTACGGCTAAATAACTCATTAATAGGTTCAAACAAGCATGGCAAAAGAGCAAAAGATTACTGGTTACAGACTTAGTGAAATTAACAACACATCAGGAATTTATCAGCAGGAAGCAATGTTTAGAGCACGAAAACTACATGCTACAGGAACATATCATGGCAAAGCAAGGCATGGTATGAAGCTACTCTAAGCATATAACAAAAGTCCTTTAGTGCCCATAAGCCAAAAGGGATCAGAAAATACAATTGCAAGCATGTGAACATAGCAAAAACATAATCAGATTCAGACTTAGTGAAAAACTGGAGCATGCAAAACAGATTAACAAGTAGGCATGTTTACGAGCTCGATGCACTCACTACGAGGCATTGCATGACAAAATAAGCATACACCCATCAAGAAGACATGGCATAGAAGCTAGACATGGCAAGAACAAAAACATAGCACGCACGGATCAACGACAACAAGCTCGACAAAATTGCTAAACATGTCAACAATCTGCCAGGAACATTTTATAGCAAAAGTAGAGCTCGATTGACTCAAGCTAGGTTGCTCCATAATTGCAAACAAAGACATGGATGGATAGAGCACAACATTATCAACAAAACACCCTTACTGATCATGCTCAAAAGAGGCACGGATCACTAGGAAACAACATGAACATATGGCATAAAAATAATGACAGGGCAAGGACTTAGTGAAATTCTAAGTCCCTGAAATCAACATCATTGAGTAAGCTACTTTGCATGCTTGTGCTAGTCACCACAAAGATCACAAACATACATGGCATACACCCCTGTAAATATGGCATGGCATTCTTCAAAACACATGTAGAGCTCAGGATCATAGCATGCACACATTAATCATGGCAAAAATGACAAAAGGGCATTTGCTGAAACAGATCTGAAATAATTATCACATAGCCCTCTTACAACAGCATTTCAGGCATCAAGATGAGCTCAAATGAAAATGATGCAATGAGATTAAATGATGTACTCGTCGAGACGAACATTTTGATATGCTACACGCATGAATCGGAGCAACGATGAGGAAGTTATGATGCGCCAAAGTATGCAAATAATCTAGGGTTAGGGATGAAAAAGTCAACCCCAAATGTCTCATATCCAGATCTGGCGCGGATTACGAGGTTCGCCGCCGTTCAACTGTTCGCCAGAATTCCTATAGCTTGCTGGAGCGAAACTTGCCAGTCTTGGAGGGAGCTCGCCGGAGGGAGTCGAGGGACTCGCCGGAGGACGGCGTGGGCGTTTGCGCGGTGGCCGGCCTCGGGCGCAAGGGGCGCGGGCGCCGAGGTCGCCGGCGACGAGGCATGTCGGCAGTGGCCGGCGAGGTCGGTGGCGGCGCCGGGCGCCGAAGGGTTGGAAGAAGGCGGCGCGGGCGTAAGGAGGCGGCGGGGCGCGCTGGGGCGGCTCGGCCCAGGCGGCGGCGGAGGAGGGCCCCGCCCTGGGCCTCGCGGGCCGGCGGCGGAGGGAGGCCCGGTGCGGGACAGGTGGCGGCCTCCTATTGGCGGCGGCGGACATTGTCCGGTGGCGGCGGGGCTGATGGACTAGGGTTACGGGGGTTTTGGATCCGGAATTTCGGGGAGGGGATCTATTTATAGAGGAAGAGGGAGCTAGGAAGCTCCAAATGAGGTGCGGTTTGCGGCCACGCGATCGTGATCGAACGATCTAGATGATAAAAGAGGTTTAGGTGGGTTTCGGGCCACTTTGGAAGGGTGTTGGGCTGCAACACACATGAGGCATTTTTGATCCCTCGGTTAATCGTTGGAGTATTAAACGAAGTCCAAATGGCACGAAACTTGACAAGCGGTCTACCGGTAGTAAACCAAGGCCGCATGACAAGTCTCGGTCCAATCCGAAAACGTTTAACAGCCGCGCACGAAAAGAGGTAGAAAGGGACACCGGAGGCCATAGGAGCGCCGGAATGCAAAATGGACAACGGGGAAAATGCTCGAATGCATGAGATGAACACGTATGCAAATGCAATGCACATGATGACATGATATGAGATGCATGACAAAGACAAAACACACGGAGACAAAAACCCGACAACGATGAAATAACATAACTTAGTGCCGGAAAAGGCAAGAGTTCGAACCCATATAAGGTAAATTACATCCGGGGTATTACACATGTCTGTCCAGCATTCCTATATACTTGTTTTCTTTCTTTAAATTCCCTAAATGGGACATAGATCTTATAAATACTCAAATGGCTAACAGTCTGTGGAATGATTTTGAAGGCCACAGAAAGTTGCATTTGGCTAACTAGAAAATGATCTGCATGAAAAAAGAATTTGGGGGGCTTGGCATCCCAACTGCAAGATATTAACCTTTGTCTTCTAGGATCTTGGGTCAAAAGATACTATGAAGGTGAAGGGAAGCCTAGGAAAATGATGATAGACCAGAAATATATGAGAGGCAAAACTAATGTGTTTTATCCTAACATCTCCACTAGTGTCTCTAGGTTTTGGAAAGGAGTCAAATCCATCATCCAAACTTTGAAGTTTGGATATAGATGGAAAATAGGTGCAGGGGATAAAATCAGGTTTTGGGAGGACACTTGGTTTGGCACTTTCTCCCTAGCAGTTCAATTCTGGCACATTTACATGATTTGCAATGAGCAAACTAACATTGTCAGGGAGGTCTGGGATGGTGAAACCCTGAAACTAACTTTTAGGCGGAACTTTGACAACAAACTAATGGAACAATGGTATCATCTGGTAGAGATTGTGTTGACGCTCAAAAGTGGCACGTTTATAAAGAGTGGCTTGAAGCTATGTCAAGAGTAATTCAAACTTACTATTGAAAGTCACTATGAGATAGCTCTCTTCGAGAAGATCAACATGAATATGAAGATGGTCTAAAATGGAGTTCGGATGCAAAAGTTATGACAACTTCAGAGATGCTCATGTTGACCCCAGATTAAAGAATTGCTTGAAACCCAATTAAGATGTCCTCATATGGAAAAATGATCAACACAAATTGTCTTCGTCTCGTCGAAACGGTAGATTTTGATATAAAAATTGTCCCAACCCGAGTTCATATGCAAAAGTTAGAGCTATCAAAGTGCAGCCCTGTCACGAGGCGAGATGTGGCGCGCCCCACCAGACATAGGTCTGATGGGTAGTGCGAGCGAACATGTGTTCTGAGTGACCGTTTTGGCCCAGAAGATGGCCTCAAATCGAAAAACGTTCAACATGAAAGTTGTTCGTCTCGTCGAAACGGTCAAGATTTATTTTTGGCTCGTTTTCATCCGAGATCGTTTACCACCACAAAAAGGAACCGCAAGGTGCAACTAGTTTAAACCGAACAGTTTTGGAAAGTTCGGACAAAACCAATCCGAATTTGACTAGGGTTTTGGACGTGAATCCAAGCCTTTGCCTTGCACGGGAAGTCCAGCCGCCTCTTATATACCTAAGAGGTGACGGCCGATTAAACAACACAAAATCGATCAATTCATCTACCACTTTTTATCTTTTATCTTTTCTCCTTAACCCTAGTTCTTCTTCTTCCTCGTTCTTCGTCTGTTCTTCTTCTTTGCAGGACGGCGAACCTCCAGGCCCTAGGGGCGAGCAGGTCGACCTAGGGCAGCCCATAGCCGCCGCGCGTCCAGACGGGGTCCCTCTCGGGCGTGCGAGGTTTCCGGTCTTCAAAAGCGCCCGCCGGATTGCCTGCGTACCGCGCTTCCGGCCGGGTCTCCTTCGACGTGAGTTGTGGTGCATCCACCTCGGTGTCGAGGGTACACAGTGACGTGTTTGTGTGAGAACACACTTTTTGGCGACTCCGCTGGGGAAGAAGCTTTGAACGGTCTCCAACCCATTATTGCTACGAAGAGATCGTCATCAAGTTGCTGTAATCTACAAAGGTAATATGAATACCCAATTCCTCTTTGTAGATGCAAATAATCCATATGTTGTTGCTGGATCACCTAGTGAGCATAATGTATCGGCTAGCCCTAATTTTATCAATCATGCACCTAATTATGCACAAGGGCCGATGCAAAGCAATCTTCATGTTTCAAATTCTTATGATTTTAGCAACGTACAATATATGTATCCAAACTCTCATGCATCGGCAACCCCACAAATACACATGCCGACGAACAACATGATGGGTTTGGTTAATCAATTTGAAACACCTCATGTTAAAATTTCCAATAGCATACAAGAAAGTGTTTCACCTTTTTATTCATCGGCAACTAATTTGCAATATGTGAATCCAACCTTGCCGATGAATGGGAGAATTGGCCATGCTACTACTAGCTATTCGGCCAGTTACTCTCAATCATCATATGCTACACCTCATGTTAGTAATTTTTCAGCACCGTATGCAACTGTAGATGTTCGTAATTCGGCCCCGCATCTTCATGGTCATAGCTGAATAAGTGAAATTTTTACAGGAACACATGTGCGGTCATCAAATACTGTAGCATATAATGCATACTCTACGCAATTCAAGAATTTCGGCAACACTCACAAATCATTGCCGAAAGAATCTGAAAGTATTGCGGAGCAATCCCTTCCAGAAGTGGTTGTGGCTGCATTAAAAAACAGCTTGGCACAAAACAAGAGAATTAGTGCTCTTTGCCTTGAACAATATGAAAAGGGGTTGTTTCCTGATTATGCTGCAATAAAGGCTAGAATTTTGCAGGAAGATGAAACTTCATCAATGATAGTATTGGTGAGAGAGCATATGGTTATACATCAGTGCATACTGTCGTGGTTCTAAGCCTGACAGTGATGTAGGGGGTACGTATGGAGAGGCAGGATCTTAGATGTGGAGAAGTTGTAAGCACGCAAGGTTTACGAGTTCAGGCCCTTCTCGGAGGAAGTAATAGCTCTACGTCTCGGAGCCCGGAGGCGGTCGACTGGATTATGCGTGTATGAGTTACAAAGGTGCGAACCCTTGTCTCGGAGGGGGGGTGGCTTATATAGAGTGCGCCAGGCCCCCGGCCAGCCCACGTTACCAAGGGTTCAATGTTCACTAAGGCGAGGCGTTACTGGTAACGCTAGTAATAAAGTGCTATGATGACCATAAAAAACTATTTAATGACCGACCGTTAGCGTGCGGAGTGACTTTAGGTCTCCTGGCCGTCGAGTGGTTGGATCTTGGTCGAGTGATTGCTTCTTGGTCGAGTGTGTTCGAGTCTGTC
The DNA here is from genome assembly GCF_002162155.2 of Triticum dicoccoides. NCBI lineage: Eukaryota > Viridiplantae > Streptophyta > Magnoliopsida > Poales > Poaceae > Triticum > Triticum dicoccoides. The sequence goes on along the minus strand of NC_041386.1, from coordinate 157,741,751 downwards.
GAGTGTCTTCGAGTTTGTCGAGTGGAACAACTTCAAGTCGATTGAAAGGTGATTTCTTCTAGAGATGTCCTCGGGTAGGGTAGGTAGGACAGGTCCATGACCCTACCCTAGGTACATAGCTTCATCATTAGCCCCCGAATGGATTGAGGTTTGAGTGGGGAAGGATTTGAGAGCTTCTCTGACTCGTTTTTCATGTCGTGAGCATATCTAGTTTCAGATCAACGGGCCTGAGTGATGGCAGCAACTTCCTTTCCAGTCGCCTTGATCCATTCTTAATTCTTCGTCGAGTGGGTTTCTTTACTTGTAAGGCTCCGAGTGATGGTGTGGAGGAGATCCTTGGTCTGACAAGTTATTCGCTGCCCGCGGATTTAGTGGGATCCGAATTTTGGGAAGCGCGCGGGACGGGGGAGGCCGCAGTAATTGGACGAGATAGAGCGGAGCCGCCTAGATCCCCACGCCACCTTTTTCGCCACGTATCGCTCGTGCGGTCATTGCGGGATTTGACAGGGCCGCCTGGGCCTACCCGTCAGCCACTCGGGAGCGGCCTGATATAAAGCGCCTGGACCAGAGTCCCCCGAGCAGTGCATCCCATTACCTCTTCTCTCCCTCATGCCCCTCCGCCGCGCTCGCTCTCACCCTAACACCACCACACCGCACGCGCCTCGCCAGCGACAATGGGGAGGGAGAAGACAGCGGCTCTAGAGCGGGCCAAGAAGGCGACGACGAAGTCGAAGGGGAAGGCGACCAGCCGGGGCGGATCTTCCTCGCGGTCTGGCCTGCCGAAGGGCTGGATCCAGGGCGACTGGATCCACTCGAGGATCTGCCAAGATGACCTCGACGACTTGGCCGAAGGGGGGCTGATCCCCTACGATGCGGCACGGCTTTCGGGGAAGGAATCCAAGCCGCAGCCTCGGGAGGGTGAGCGCGTTCTTCTTGCCACCCACGTCGACCGTGGGTTTTCCTTGCCTCCTCATCCTTTCTTCCGAGGGTTTATGAACTTCTCTGGGGCTCAACTCCACCATTTTACCCCCAACTCAATCGTTTATCTTGCCGCGTTCATTTCCTTGTGTGAGAACTTCTTGGGTTGTCGACCTCACTAGGGTCTTTTCAAGCATATCTTCACTTGTCGCTCCCAGACAGTGAAAAGGGCTAATCCGAGTGACGAGAGGACCCAAGTGATCCAGATGTGTGGGGGTCTTGGCATCCAGACGAGGGGAAAAAGCTCCTTTCCGGCCATGATTCTCCCCGATTCAGCTCGCGGATGGCAGTCGACTTGGTTCTACTGCAAAGACCAGTCGACGCCAGGGCAATCGACTGGCCTCCCTCCTTTTACCATGGACCGAGTGGAAAAACCCTCCCCTTTGAAGGTGCTCCCGGAGGAGAAGGAGCACGTGCAGGTGTTGGTTGACCGAGTGGTCCAGCTTATTCGCGACGGGGTCACTGGTATGGATCTCTTGGAGGTCTTCCTTCAGCGGCGCATCCAGCCTCTCCAAGCCCGAGACCATCCGATGTGGATGTATTCGGGTCTTGAAGACTCCACTCGGATCCACCCGGAGGAGGTCGACGATGACACGCTGGAGAAGTGGCTGTCTGGCATTACCGGGAATAAGGACAATCCCAGGGGAGCCAGGAGAGTCCCTCCATTCGACCAGTCCCACGCACCCGAGCAGGTCTGATTCTGAGTTTTTGCTTGTAATCTGAGTTCACTCGCGCAGCCGTCTGTATTGCATCGACTGACTTTGTTCTCCCTGCTTTCTTTCAGGCCATTATTGAAATGTATTCCATGCCCAACGAGGAGCAAGAGCAAGCTCTGGAAGGCGAGGCGAGTGGCGGCGAAAGCAGCGAGGGGGCTTCCGATGGTGAAGGGGACAAAGGGAGCGACGACTCGAGCGCTGGAGAAGAAGTTGAGTCGCCTCCTCACAGGGAGAGGCGATCCAAGCTTGACCAAGAACGGCCGAGTGCTCGCGACAAGGCAACTGCTCCGGCTGGTCAGTCTTCGAAGCGCCCTCGGATCTCTTCACCAACCCCGACTGGGAAGGCGCCAAAGCACCCCAAAGTTGCAGAGCCGAAGACTCGGAAGGCGCTGCCAAAGATCAAGATCGATATCCCTGTCGCCTCCGCGTGAGTGTCTCTCCTTGTATTCACTCGACGCTCTGCGCTGTTTTTTTTTCTTGTTTTAACTAGACGAACTTTGGAATTGTTAGCGCTGCCACTTCTAGAACCTCAGCTTACAGGGATGATGATGAGGCGATGGAGAATGCGATCACTTCTAATCCGGGTATGATTTCTGCCATACTATCTTTTTTTGGTCGATTCAACTGTATCGTGCATCACTGGGTGACGTGCTTTTGGCAATTTGAACCTTGCACAGCTCCCAACATTATTGACCTCCCTGATGATGAAGGAGAGCCCAAGGGGCCTTTGACGAGGAAGAACAGGCGAGCTCCTGCAAGCGGGGCGCTACAGACGACACCGAGGGCGGAACTAGTTGTTCAGGACACTGGCGACGTCAATCAGGGTCATGTTACCTTCGCTGAGCCATTGTCGAGTGCTTTGCCTTCTTCATCAACTGCTTAGGCCCCTGTCGACCCGCCTTTAATTTTTGCGACCCATCGTGTCCCGGAGGACGAGGTGAATGCTGCTAGGGAAGCCATTCGTCAAGCGGGCATTATGATGGAGAAGATGAAGGCGGTGCGGGACGCCAGCCAAGCCGCCTATGACGCCAGCTCGGCCCTCCAGAGCAACGTCTAGGTTAGTTGGTTGCCGCTTGTTCTGTTAGGATATGCTACCTGAAGAGTCTTTCCGAAAATCTTTGCATCTGCACACCCACTGGGTGCGTCGATTGAATTCTTGGACTAGTGGGGGCACGCTGAGTGCACCCACTGGGTGTAGTCCCCGAGACTACGGTGGACTGCTGGAAGTCGACTGGAGTCTTAGTATTTTCTCGAATGTATAGTTTGTCTCTTCCACTCGATCTGGTCGAGTGGGATCAGAACCGGTGGGGGCACACTGAGTGCACCCACTGGGTGTAGTCCCCGAGACTACGGTGGACTGCTGGCAGTTGACTGTAGTCTGAGTTCTTTCTCTCTCTTTTTTTGGACTCGACTTCGGCAGGTCGGTCGAGTGGGGTCAGAACCGGTGGGGGCACGCTAAGTGCACCCACTGGGTGTAGTCCCCGAGGCTACGGTGGACTGCTGGCAGTCGACCGTAGTCTTAGTATTTATTGCCTTTGTTGTTTTTCGCTGTAAAATAACTTCTCTCCTTTGACTTCAGAAATCTTGCGATCTTGGAGCTCGCTTTGCTGACTTGGAGAAGCAGCAGATTCAACTGAACCTTGATCTGGAGCTGGCCAGGATAGAGCTGCAAAAGGCCAGAGACGGCGCCGCAGGTAAGACTATTTTGTCGACTGGTTAGTTTTAGGCTTGAGTACCCTTCTGCTATTTCCGAATCAATCATCATTTCTTTGCAGAAAAACTGAGAGAAGCTCTGGCGAAAAAGGATCAGGACTTGGTTGTTGCCCATAAGGAGGCTGACGACAAGACTGCTCTGGCCGAACAGAAGCTGGCTTCGGTCGGCCAGTTAGAAGAAGAGAATACATGGCTGAAGACCGCTCTGAATGAGGCCAACAGGGAGTGTACACGCTGGAAGAAGGATAACCTCAACCTGAACGAAAAGATGGAAGGCATTGCTCGCAGGAGGGACGATCTGGAGAGCTACTTGAGGAGCCTTGCCAAGAAGTTGTATATCAAGCTTGAAGGTGCACATTTAGTTCCGACTGATTTTTTTGTGTTGACTCAGTGTATGAAAATTGACTTATCCTTGGATCGTGAATGCAGAGTTTTGCCAGAACTTTGAAGAGGAGACTGGGCGGATCGAACCAGGTTTGGATCCAATCAACTCTCCCGTGAAAGATGAAGCTGCCATGAATTTGCTCCGACTGGAATCTCGCATTGATGGTGTCGTGGACTACTTGGCTCGACTAAAGGTCGCCATGTCACGGATCGACCCGGCACTTTGGCCAGAGGCTACGCTCCAAAATGATCTCGAGTCTCTGATGACTCGTCTTAACGGAATCCCTGACCGAGTGCAGGAGTGGAAGAAGTCTTCTGCTCGGTGCGGCGCTGATGTGGCTCTGTCTTTGGTTCATGTCCACTGCAAGGAGGTGCGACAAGACAAGCTGGCAGCAATCAAGGTCGCCAACACCCAGAAGCATGACTTCCGAACCTTTATGGAGACTTTCATTGCCGCAGCCACTCGGATAGCCGACGGCGTCGACCTGGATGAGTTCGTCGAGCCTGCCAGCCCTCCTCCCGCGGAGTGAACAAACTCTTATGTCCCACCTTAAATTTGCCTCGGAATGCCGAGTGGTTTTTGTAACCGTTAAACTTTTTCGGGTCGCATGCCCGAGTACCTCGATCTGTGATCCAGAACCTTTAGGATTTTATCTGAACTTGGTTTACCGTTGAATATCTTTATGAATCTCCTGCTGAGTGAACCCAACCTTTATTCGAAACAACTTTTTGTATTTGCAGCACAGCTCCGAAGGAGGGGGAAGTAGTCGACCCATGCCTTGTATTTGTGGCGAAGCTCCCCAGGGGCGGGCGGCGGTCGACCCACACCCTGCTACTGCAGAGTGGGACGGAGCGCACATTGTATTTCTGGCGAAGCTCTCTAGGAGAAGGGTGGGCGGCGGTCGACCCACACCCTGTTACTGCAGAGTGGGACGGAGCGCACATTGTATTTGTGGCGAAGCTCTCCAGGAGAAGGGTGGGGGGACAGTCGACCCGTACTTCGTTACTGTAGAGCGGGATGAATCGCGCATTGTATTTGTGGCGAAGCTCTCTAGGAGAAGGTGGCAGTCGACCTGCCCCTCGTCGTCCTTGAGGATTGAGATGTGTTTGGGAGAACTTAGGCGAGTACTGGACTGCAGCTAAGCCCCCGAGTGGGAGGATTGCTATCCACTCGGTAGGGTTTTTTCAAACTTAGGCGAGTGCCTGACTGCAGCTAAGTCTCTAGGTGGGAGAACTTAGGCGAGTACTGGACTGCAGCTAAGCCCCCGAGTGGGAGGATTGCTCTCCACTCGGTAGGGTTTTTTCAAACTTAGGTGAGTGCCTGACTGCAGCTAAGTCTCTAGGTGGGAGAACTTAGGCGAGTACTGGACTGCAGCTAAGCCCCCGAGTGGGAGGATTGCTCTCCACTCGGTAGGATT
>NC_041386.1:157687664-157735703 GCF_002162155.2 Triticum dicoccoides | reverse complement strand
GAGGACTGCTCTCCACTCGATAGGGTTTTTTCAAACTTAGGCGAGTGCCTGACTGCAGCTAAGTCTCTAGGTGGGAGAACTTAGGCGAGTACTGGACTGCAGCTAAGCCCCCGAGTGGGAGGATTGCTCTCCACTCGGTAGGGTTTTTTCAAACTTAGGCGAGTGCCTGACTGCAGCTAAGTCTCTAAGTGGGAGAACTTAGGCGAGTGCTGGACTGCAGCTAAGACCCCGAGTGGGAGGATTGCTCTCCACTCGGTAGGATTTTTTCAAACTTAGGCGAAACGGATTCGCAGCTAAGCCCCCGAGTGGGAGGCTGGCTCGCCACTCGGTAGGATTTTTTTTTCAAACTTAGGCGAAACAGATTCGCAGTTAAGCCCCTCGAGTGGGAGGCTGGCTTGCCACTCGGTAGGAAACTGTTTTTACAAACTTAGGCGAAGCGGATTCGCAGCTAAGCCACCCACTGGGGGATTTCTTACGCAAACAAAAAACAAAAATAATCACTGGGAAAATTATAACGCTCTTGTCTTTGATAAATAAACTACAGGAATTTTTCTTATTACATCTCATCCGAGTGAGAATTCAGGTATAAAAGGGGCGGAGTAGCTCCGCATTCCAGGCTCGTGGCTCATCGATCTGGCGATCGACATTGTAAAGATGATACGCTCCATTGTGGAGGACTTTGGTGATGATGAAGGGGCCTTCCCAAGTAGGAGCGAGCTTGTGTGGTTTCTGTTGATCCACTCGGAGGACCAAATCTCCTTCTTGGAAGGCTCGACTCTTCACATTTCTGGCATGGAACCGACATAAATCTTGCTGATAAATGGTTGATCGGATCATAGCCATTTCTCTTTCTTCTTCCAGGAGGTCGACTGCGTCTTGCTGGGCTTGTTCTGCTTCATCTTTGGTGTAAAGCTCGACTCGGGGTGCATTGTGAAGTAGATCACTCGGCAGGACTGCTTCCGCTTCGTAAACCAGAAAGAACGGGGTTCTTCCAGTCGACCTATTCGGGGTGGTCCTCAATCCCCACAGAACTAATGGAAGCTCGTCGACCCATGCACCTGTTGCGTGCTTGAGATCACGCATCAGCCGAGGTTTTAGTCCTTTGAGAATCAGACCATTTGCCCTTTCTTCTTGCCCATTCGACTGGGGGTGGGCGACCAATGCGTAGTCGACTCGTGTGCCTTGAGAGGCGCAAAAAGCTCTGAACTTGTCTGAATCAAAGTTTGACCCATTGTCAGTGATGATGCTATGCGGGACCCCATATCTGAATGTTAACTCCCTGACGAAACTAATGGCAGTGTAAGCATCAAGATTCTTGATAGGCTTGGCTTCAATCCATTTGGTAAACTTGTCGACTGCCACAAGCACATGTGTGAAACCGCTCCTGCCTGTTCTCAATGGACCAACCATATCCAACCCCCAAACAGCGAAGGGCCAGACGAGTGGAATGGTCTTCAGGGCTGATGCGGGTTTGTGCGACATGTTGGAGTAGAACTGGCACCCTTCACACTTGTCGACTATCTCTTTTGCCATTTCATTTGCTCTTGGCCAGTAAAAACCCGCTCGGTATGCTTTAGCCACAATGGTCCGAGAGGACGCATGGTGACCACAGGTCCCCGAGTGGATCTCATCAAGGATTATCTGACCTTCTTCTGGTGTTATACACTTCTGACCGACTCCAGTCGCGCTTTCTCTATACAACTGTCCCTTTATGACTGTGAAGGCCTTGGATCGACGGACGATCTGTCGAGCCTCTTCCTCGTCATCCGGGAGTTCCTTCCTCAGGATATACGCGATGTACGGTATCGTCCAGTCGTGGGTGATTGCCAAGACTTCCATGATTAGGTCGACCACCGCTGGAATTTCGACTTCAGTCGGATCCGTGGCACTCTTTGGCTGCGGGACTTCATCTGTAAAAGGATCTTCTTGGACTGACGGCGAGTGGATGTGTTCCAAAAACACATTGCTAGGGATGGCTTCTCTCTTGGAGCCTATCTTTGCCAAATCATCAGCTGCTTGATTTTTCAGTCGGGGGATGTGATGAAGCTCTAACCCCTCGAATTTCTTCTCTAACTTTCTTACTGCATTACAATAACCGGTCATAGCTGGACTTCTGACGTCCCACTCCTTCATCACCTGATTAACCACCAAATCTGAGTCGCCATAGACCATGAGGCGACGAACGCCGAGTGAAATGGCCATGCGCAACCCATACAAAAGTGCTTCATATTCTGCTTCATTATTGGAGGAATCGAAGTGAATCTGGAGAACATATCTGAGCTTATCTCCTCGGGGGGAAACCAATACTACCCCAGCATCGGAACCATTCAGCATCTTAGATCCATCGAAGAACATGGTCCAGTGCTCCGAGTGAACTTGAGTCGGAAGTTGCTGTTCAATCCACTCGGCGACGAAATCTGCAATTGCTTGGGACTTGATAGCTTTCTTTGCCTCAAACTTGATATCTAGGGGAAGGAGTTCAATCGCCCATTTGGCCACTCGACCAGTTGCATCTCTGTTGTGCAAGATCTCTGACAATGGAGCGTCGCTGACGACTGTAATGGAATGATCAGAGAAGTAGTGGACAACTTTCTTTGTAGTCATGTAAATCCCATATACGAGCTTCTGATAATGAGGGTATCTTTGCTTCGATGGGGTCAAGACATCAGAAATATAATATACTGGGCGCTGAACTTTGAAGGTCTTTCCTTCTTCTTCCCGCTCGACCGTAAGTACTGTACTGACAACTTGTCCTGTGGCTGCAATGTAAAGCAGTAAAGGCTCCTTGCTGATTGGGGCAGCAAGCACCGGCTGGGTGGAGAGCAGAGCTTTGAGCTCTGCAAATGTTGCATCTGCTTCCGGAGTCCACTCGAACTTGTCAGACTTCTTCATCAGTCGGTAAAGAGGCAATGCCTTTTCACCGAGACGAGGGATGAATCGACTCAAAGCGGCCAAGCAACCTGTAAGCTTCTGGACGTCATGCACATGCACAAGACGCTTCATCCGGAGTATAGTACCAATTTTTTCAGGATTGGCGTCGATTCCCCGTTCGGAAACGAGAAAACCGAGTAGCTTTCCGTCTGGAACTCCGAATGTGCACTTTGATGGATTGAGCTTGATATTATACCTCCTGAGGTTGGCAAAGGTTTCAGCAAGGTCAGTCAGCAGGTCGGAACCCTTCTGTGACTTAACCACAATATCATCCATGTATGCCTCCACATTCCGAGTGATTTGGGTGAGTAAACACTTCTGAATCATCCTCATGAATGTGGCTCCGGCATTCTTGAGGCCGACTGGCATGGTAACATAGCAGAAGCACCCGAATGGGGTGATGAAAGCTGTTTTAATCTCATCAGGTCCATACAGACGGATCTGATGGTACCCGGAATAGGCGTCTAGAAAATACAGTCGCTCACATCCCGCAGTCGATTCGACTATCTGGTCGATGCGGGGGAGAGGAAAATGATCTTTCGGGCAGGCCCGATTGATATGTTTAAAGTCAATGCACATGCGAAGTGACTTGTCCTTCTTGGGAACCATGACAACATTGGCGAGCCACTCGGAGTGGTAGATTTCTCGGATAAACTCCGCCGCTAAAAGCCGAGCTACCTCTGCACCAATAGCCTTTCTCTTCTAGACGGTGGACCGTCGGAGATGTTCCTTGACAGGTTTTACTTTTGAGTCAACTCTTAGGCGGTGCTCAGCCAGCTCCCTGGGAACACCCGGCATGTCAGAGGGCTTCCATGCGAAGATGTCCCAGTTCTCACGGAGGAACTGGATGAGCGCTTCTTCCTATTTGGAGTCGAGCGTCGTTGAGACGTGAGTCGGAGCAGCATTGGGATCGGTCGGGTGAATCTGAACTGGCTTCGTTTCACCGGACGACTGAAAAGCTGATTCTGAAGCAGGCTTCTTGGCTCGTAGTAACTCACTCGGATCAGTAGTCTTCTGGTACTCTTGCAGCTCGACCACTGCCATCTGAGCATCAGCAATCTTTGAGCCTTTCTGAAAACACTCTTCTGCTTTCTTCCGATTGCCTGTAATGGTGATCACACCTTTGGGACCAGGCATCTTCAATTTGAGATACACATAACACGGTCAGGCCATGAAGCGTGCATAAGCCGGCCTGCCCAAAATAGCGTGATAGGCACTCTGGAAGTCTACAACTTCAAATGTCAACTTCTCTTTCCGGTAATTCTTGGAATCACCAAAAACCACATCAAGGGCAATCTGGCCAAGTGATTCAGCCTTCTTCCCAAGAATGACTCCATGGAAACTCATGTTGCTGGCGCTGAGTCTGGACATCGAAATGCCCATCCCTTTCAATGTCTCTGCATACAATATGTTCAAACCACTGCCACCATCCATTAGGACTTTGGTCAGTCGAGTGCCTTCAACCACTGGGTCGACCATCAGAGCTTGCCTCCCAGGGGTGGCAATATGCGTTGGGTGATCGGACTGGTCGAACATGATGGCAGTCTGGGACCATTTCAGATAACTTGGTGTCGCTGGAGCAACCATATTCACCTCTCGATTGATGACTTTCAGTCGACTTTTGCTCTCAACATCAGCAAAAATCACCAAGGTGGAATTGACTTGAGGGTATCTGTCGTCACTGTCCTCTTTGTCCTCGACTTTGTCCGACTCCTTTTCCTTACCCTTGGGTGGCTTACCCTGGAACTGTTGGATCAAGAGTCGACACTGTCGAGTGGTATGTTTCGGGTAAATGAAATTACCCTCTTCATCTTTCTTCGTGTGGACGAGACATGGCAAGTCCAACACATCATTTCCGTCCTGGTCTTTAACCTTTTTGGGGTTCCAAGGCCCTTTAGGTTTCCCTTTAAACTTTCCCTGAGTTACGGCCAAGGCTTCCCCGGGAGTAGCTAGCTCAGCTTTCCGCTTCTGTTTCCGATTGGAATTCCCTCTGGTTTCTTGGGCGACTGACTTCAGCTTGCCGCTCCGGAGTCGATCCTCATCTTCACCATTAGCGTACTTGGTGGCAATTTCCATCATCCGATTCAGGGACATCTCTCCGATTCGACCGAATTTCAAGCTCAGTTCTCTGTACTTGACGCCCTCCTTAAAAGCACAAACCGCTTGGTGGTCAGGCACATTCTCCACCGAGTGATGTAACGTGATCCACCTCTGGATGTAATCCCTCAAAGTTTCATTTGGTTTCTGTACACAAGACCGCAGTTCCGTCAGCCCTGCCGGTCGCTTGCACGTGCCTTCGAATGTGGTGACGAACACTCGAGAGAGATCCTTCCAAGTGTAAATGTTGCTAGGCGCCAACTGGTTCAGCCACGCTCTGGCCGAGCCCTCTAACATGAGAGGCAGGTGCTTCATGGCCACTTCGTCATTGCCGCCACCGATCTGGACGGCCACTCGGTAATCTTCAAGCCAAGTATCGGGCTTGGACTCGCCAGTGAACTTACTGACTCCAGTAGCCAACCTGAAGTTGGGAGGAATCACAGCGGCCCTGATGGCTCGACTAAAGCACTCTGGCCCCGATACATGCACTCTGCTGTTGGTAGGGGCATCTCTGTCGTGACCTTCTCGGTGAGCCCTGTTCCGGTCGACCAAACCTTGGACGAGAATGGATCTCGCGTCAAAGCCTGGCCCTCTAGGGTCGACTGAAACCCTTCGCCCACCACTATGAGTGCGCCTGTCATCCTGCTGGCGAGGCACATACGACCCGCTCCTCGGGGGAGGCGTGGGCACTTGACGCCGACCGTCACGACTGACTCGGTGTTCATACTGTTCATGGTTCCCATACTGGTCACGCCGATCCCCACGTCCCTCACGCTTCAGGGGCGATCTCGGGTTGTGTCCGTGGCAACGGATCTGCTGTGAATCCTGTTTTGTGACTGAGAAACAGCGGAATTCTGATCTCCTGCTGCCCGGAGCAATGCTCTGATCTGCAGCAAGCCTCTGCCAGCCTCCGACTGGGAAGGCTGAATCGACTCCGCTATGCAGGCTGCAGCTGCTAAATTCTGAATCAGAGTTCGATATACCTGTGGGGGCGGGAAAAGCTGACGTCGACTGGATTCGGGAACCCGTTGTCGCGCCCGCTCGTCGAGTGCTCGCTGGAGGTTTTCCAGTCGAGCACGCTCGGCCAAATTTGCCAGGCGCGTGTTCTCCAAGGCGCGAGCCTCGGGGGTTTCTCCAATGATAGGAGTGTGCAGTGCATCCATGTTCCGGAGGCGAAGTTCTTCCCTCTGCAGCGACGTGAGAGGCTCAGGAAGATATTCCTCATGGGGACGCGACGGGTCGCCTCCGCCCGTGCCTCCGTCGGTGCAGGGAAAACCGGGAGGACTGGGTGGTCCATCGGCCATAAGAACCTCCGCCGCCGAATCGCTGCTGCCGCACTCGGATGCAGTCTCTGTGGAGCCAGTCGACAGATCGAACAGGCCGTAGAGGGATTCGTCGGGCTCGATCGCCGCGACTTGAGGGATGGCCGACTGACGGGCCACCGCGTGTCTCACCCACCGCTGAAGTCTTGACCGACCGGAGCGCTTGCGCCGGCGGGAAACGGGGAGGGAGGACAACACAGGAGCCAACCGGTAAGGGGTCGACGGTTGCCGCAGGAGAACGCCGCGGACGCACGCGCGAAAGTGCGTTGCCCCGCAAACAGGGAGTGCGTCCACGTCGAGCGGAGCCTCCTGAAGCCAGGCGGAGTCGTCGGCGATGAACGTAAGCGCGCCGAGATGGATCTCGCGGCCCTCCACCAAAACTCCGTCGAAAACCATGATGATTCGGGTCGGAAAAGATCGCAACTCCTCCAACAAAACGCTAAAACACCGGCCCCACGGTGGGCGCCAACTGTCGTGGTTCTAAGCCTGACAGTGATGTAGGGGGGTACGTATGGAGAGGCAGGATCTTAGCTGTGGAGAAGTTGTAAGCACGCAAGGTTTACGAGTTCAAGCCCTTCTCGGAGGAAGTAATAGCCCTACGTCTCGGAGCCCGGAGGCGGTCGACTGGATTATGCGTGTATGAGTTACAGAGGTGCGAACCCTTGTCTCGGAGGGGGGGTGGCTTATATAGAGTGCGCCAGGCCCCCGTCTAGCCCACGTTACCAAGGGTTCAATGTTCATTAAGGCGAGGCGTTACTGGTAACGCTAGTAATAAAGTGCTATGATGACCATAAAAAGCTATTTAATGACCAACCGTTAGCGTGCGGAGTGACTTTAGGTCTCATGGCCGTCGAGTGGTTGGATCTTGGTCGAGTGATTGCCTCTTGGTCAAGTGTCTTCGAGTCTGTCGAGTGGAACACCTTCAAGTCGATTGAAAGGTGATTTCTTCTAGAGATGTCCTCGGGTAGGGTAGGTAGGACAGGTCCATGACCCTACCCTAGGTACATAGCTTCATCACATACACCTCCACCTAGTACTGCAACATATTATACACCCCCTACACAATTGCAAAATTTCGCCAACACTAACACTTCATTGCCGAAAGATCCTAAAAGCATCGGGGGGGAACTAATCTAGAGCGGACTGAAATTGAGAGGGGAGTTAAAGCTTTGCGTGATAGGGTGCAAGTACTTCGCCAAGAGAAAATTGATAGGGAATTAGCTCAGAGAAAAGAATCCTTGCCAATTGATATAACCGGTGAAAATAATGATGATTCGGAAACTAAAAGTTCTTCAGTTGAAAAGCCGAATCAAGTAGTATATATTCTGAATCCATCAAATCCAAAGAGGCAAACATTGTTGAGAAAGGGCATGGAAAGTATAGAAAGACAGCCATACTTGATTTTTCTGAAGTTAATGGAACCTACTTCCTTCCCTATGCGTTTCGTGCCATAGAAATTGATGAGCTTCAAGAACAAGAACAAGTGGCCAAAGAAAGTTTGGTGGATGAAGTTCTTCAAACTAATGATGCACGAAATCAAGAGAAAGATGATGACAAGGCGCTGGGGAGCTATCCGAAGGAGGAGCAAGATATTCTTCAAGTCACAACACCATCATGCTCTCCCAACATATTTGAAGAGGTATGTCTAGCAATTAATTTACCTGTTTTCAGATTTGGTCATGACTTAGTTGTTGATGCATATATTAGAAAAATCTTCATAAGAAATATTGAGAGACCAATGAAGAAGGGTAATTTATCTGTTAGCAATCAGATTGTCACAAAGCATATCGGTCAACATATTGCACCATTCAGAAAGACCGATTGCGAAAAATTATCGCAGCCAAGGCTTTCCCCATTGCTTTATCTAAAGCTCATATCTAATTGGGTAGCTCTGCTTATTTCTTACTTGGCTTACACTTGGTCTCAATTGAGACATGTATGTTCTAGCTATTTTCGTTTCAGAAATTTAAAGCCAAGGTTAAAATCTTCTGAGCAAATCGATGCCAGTATAGTTTCTTATCCAAAGACATCGAAGATAGAGTGCAAAACACAATGCATAGCCGAATGGGGTGATGCAAAATCTGAACCATTCATTTGCTTAACTCCAAAGCCGTTCTCACAACACGATCGACTAGAAAACAAGAAGTATACCTTCAATTCAAGCATGTGTGATCAAATATTTGATTTGTTGCTGAAAAATAATTACATTACAATTCTTGATCACCATGTTAAGCCATCAATCCAAGGACGAATCTATTGTAAGTTGCATGATTCGTCCAAGCATAATTTTGAGGATTGCAACATGTTTCGTCAAATAGTTAAATCGGCCATTGAAAAAGGACGATTGAAGTTTGTTGAAATACCAAGAGATGACCAGTCTATTACGATTGGTCCCGATGGCAAAAAGTTTTTGCATCGGCTGCTTCAAGCCGATCCATTTAAAGAGAAGGTAAAAACTGCAGGTGATGGGATCAAGCTTTCAAGTAAAGAAGTTGTTGAAGAGCATAATGAACATAATCTTAAGGGCGAGAATTCCATCGAAGCTACAATGGAGACGCCAAGGACTGGGGGGCAGCAAGAAAATCCAATGATCGATGAAAGAAAACCAAAAGAAAACAAAGGCCGAAATAAGCGCAAGTGTAAGAGATCAAAAATGACCTTCACTGAACTATTGGATAAATATCAAAAGAAGATTGAAGAGAAGAATGCTTATCGGCCAAATCATGCAAAGAAACCAAGATCACCCCCAAGGCGCAAATATGAGGATCGGTATTGGCAAAGTGAGAATTTTAATGCAACATATTCATATCCTTATTTTGGGCCGCCAATGCCAATGTTGTGGATGCCTCCCTATGCTCATATAGATCCATATTCCTCATGGGACAGGTATGATACAAGGGCATATTCTCCATCTTATTTTAGACCATCTCACCAATATTATGCAGCTCCAAGAAGATCAACATTTGAACAATCACATGTTAAAGACCGTTTCAATCATAAGGAATCGGTGCAGAGCTCAAGGAAGAAGAAAGAGGTGGTCAAGCAAGTTTACCGTGTTAAAAGAGATGGTCGTAAGAGTGCAACTTCAGATTTGATCTCAAATGAAAAATAGCGAATTAATGTGTTGACATTGGCTACTAAAGACAATGAGACAAAGCAACCAATTATTGAGAGTCGAAGTGCCAAATCTGAAGAAAAGAAGTTGAGAGTGCACAAGGCCAAGAAGGAATTGCCATTGGTCAAAACAGAATCACAGCCGAGATGTCTGCTCAGCTTATCGTATTGGCAAAAGAAGAAATTACAAAAACTTAGTGCACAAGAACTTGAAGAAAGGAACATGGCGTGGGTTCCCAAAGGAAGTGCTCAAAATAAGAATTATGTGCAAGCTTCCATTACAACAAGTGCGGCAAAAGTGAAGAAGGAAAGGAGTGAAAACTATGAAGGACCAAGCTGAAAGTTTCAACATCTTTGCTCTACACATTATCCATATTCTTCAACTATGCCATTAATGCCTATGCCATGGAATTCTTCATCAGGTATGATTGGTAACCCTCAATGGGCTTATTTTAATACATGGATGCAATATAATTTCTTACGTCATGAAAGGGTATTACCAAGTCACTATACATTTGATCAGCTACAAGTTTGTTGCTGATCCAAAGGGCCGAAATACTTGATTTGTCATTTCATTTGTTTATTTCGGCTGTATGTGTTTTGAATGAAGTTTACATGGTAATGGCCGATATTTATCTATCGTCCTAAGAGTATGTCAATACATGGCTAGTGCAGTATTCTAACATCGTCCTTAGTTCGATTGGAGAGCGAGACAAGCTGCGTGCTCATGGAAATTTATATGTATGCATATATTATGATTGAATGGAGTTGGGACATAGTGACCGATGTCATTAAATATATGCGGCATAGGTCAATTCATAGTTGCAGAATTGGCTAGTGGGCTTATACTTTGTTTGGATATGATTTGGCTTATGCATCTCTGAGATCTATAAGAGGCCAAATCATAACTGATTTTATTACTAAACATCGGATTAATGACATGCATAATGTTGATATTAGCCTTGTCTTTCTAGTACTATGGAGATTATGTTTTGATGGTTCAATTCGTAGCAATGGCCAAAGTGTTGGTGTTGTTTATATATTTCTTTATGGTACTATTTTTTAAGCCCCATGCCTCTTAGAATATTTTTATGCACAATTAATGAAAGCCGAATATGCATTGTTATTTGGATTGATTCTTTTACTTGCTATAGGTGCTATACATACTAAGGCTTTCGGTGATTCGTTATGAGTAGTGCAACAAATATTCAGGGTTTATCAATGTTTTGACGAATCACTCATAGTTTATCTTGGGGTATGTCTAGATGCAAAATTTACCTTGGTTTGGTTTAAAATTGTTCGTATATTTAGACATGACAATTCGAAAGAATTGGCACAGCAAACATCCGGCTACTATGTTTATCATGTTGTATTGCATTTCTCTCAATAGCCGATGCTTAGTCTCGTCAGTATAGGTAAGGCCGAACAGAAGTCCATAGCTTCGGCCACTAATGAAACTAGATGATGCCCCGCACATTGTTGCGAGAATATTTTTGCAGTGTTTTAGTGAGATTTTGGTTAAATGAAACATAAATATTTGAAATAATAGTTTCTAAAATTATATAAGAATTAAATTTAATACCATAATAGAATGAAATTTTACATGCATGCATGTTTGCATGTTGAAGTGGATTTTTAATATGCATAGTTGCATGTTGAGGTGGGCCTTTCCTATGCATGTTGAATGATGAGGTGTCATGCTTGCATGTTGAGAGAAATATGTTAGTGGGGGCTAGCTATTTAGATATAGAAGATTTTTAAGCAGGCGAAAGTAAGGATTGGAGAAAGTATTGTTGATTATCTACAAAATCCTAGCAAAAGGGTGAACAATATGGTTCGGAGGATGACCTTGAGATACATATCTATGGTACTTTATCACCGGATTGTTAATGAAGCTGAGAAGGTTTCACCCAAGTTTGCATCAGAAAGTTCACATAAGACATGGTCGATATATACTTATCGTCCTAAGGACATATAAATGGCCGATGGAGTATTGACATCGTCCTTAGAACAAACTTGGTACAAGTTATATTTCGGCACGCTAGCTTTGCCGAAAAACAGGGGGCATGTGCTGACGCTCAAAAGTGGCACGTTTATAAAGAGTGGCTTGAAGCTATGTCAAGAGTAATTCAAACTTATTATTGAAAGTCACTATGAGATTGATCTCTTCGAGAAGATCAAGATGAATATGAAGATGGTCTAAAATGGAGTTCGGATGCAAAATTTATGACAACTTCAGAGATGCTCATGTTGACACCAGATTAAAGAATTGCTCGAAACCCAATTAAGATATCCTCATATGGAAAAATGATCAACACAAATTGTCTTCGTCTCCTCGAATCGGTCGATTTTGATGTAAAAATCGTCCCAATCCGAGTTCGTATGCAAAAGTTAGAGCTATCGAAGTGCAGCCCTATCACGAGGCGAGATGAGGCGCGCCCCACCAAACATAGGTCTGATGGGTAGCGCGAGCGAACAGGTGTTCTGAGTGACCGTTTTGGCCCAGAAGATAGCCTCAAATCGAAAAACGTTCAACATGAAAGTTTTTCATCTCGTCGAAACGGTCAAGATTGCTTTTGGTCTCGTTTCCATCCGAGATCGTTTACCACCACAAAAAGGACCCGCAAGGTGCAGCTAGTTTAAACCGAACAGTTTTAGAAAGTTCGGACAAAACCAATCCGAATTTAACTAGGGTTTTGCACGCGAATCCAAGCCTTTGCCTTGCACGGGAAGTCCAGCCGCCTCTTATATACCTAAGAGGTGACGGCCGATGAAACAACACACAATCGATCAATTCATTTACCACTTTTTATCTTTTATCTTTTCTCCTTAACCCTAGTTCTTCTCCTTCCTCGTTCTTCGTCTGTTCTTCTTCTTTGCAGGGCGGCGAACCTCGAGGCCCTAGGGGCGATCAGGTCGACCTAGGGCAGCCCATAGCCGCCGCACGTCCAGACGGGGTCCCTCCCGGGCGTGCGGGGTTTCGGGTCTTCAAAAGCGCCCGCCGGATTGCCTGCGTACCGCGCTTTCGGCCGGGTCTCCTTCGACGTGAGCTGCGGCGCAGCACCCTCGGCGTCGAGGGTACACAGTGACATGTTTGTGTGAGAGCACACTTTTTGGCGACTCCACTGGGGAAGAAGCTTTGAACGGTCTCCAGCCCATTATTGCTACGAAGAGATCGTCATCAAGTTGCTGCAATCTACAAAGGTAATATGAATACCCAATTCCTCTTTGTAGATGCAAATAATCCATATGTTGTTGCTGGATCACCTAGTGAGCATAATGTATCGGCTAGCCCTAGTTTTATCAATCATGCATCTAATTATGCGCAAAGGCCGATGCAAAGCAATCTTCATGTTTCAAATTCTTATGATTTTAGCAACGTACAATATATGTATCCAAACTCTCATGCATCGGCAACCCCACAAATACATATGTCGACGAACAACATGATGGGTTTGGTTAATCAATTTGAAACACCTCATGTTAAAATTTCCAATAGCATATAAGAAAGTGTTTCACCTTTTTATTCATCGGCAACTAATTTGCAATATGTGAATCCAACCTTGCCGATGAATGGGAGAATTGGCCATGCTACTACTAGCTATTCGGCCAGTTACTCTCAATCATCATATGCTACACCTCATGTTAGTAATTTTTCAGCACCGTATGCAACTGTAGATGTTCATAATTCGGCCCCGCATCTTCATGGTCATAGCCGAATAAGTGAAATTTTTACAGGAACACCTGTGCGGTCATCAAATACTGTAGCATATAATGCATACTCTACGCAATTCAAGAATTTCAGCAACACTCACAAATCATTGCCGAAAGAATCTGAAAGTATTGCGGAGCAATCCCTTCCAGAAGTGGTTGTGGCTGCATTAAAAAAAAGCTTGGCACAAAACAAGAGAATTAGTGCTCTTTGCCTTGAACAATATGAAAAGGGGTTGTTTCCTGATTATGCTGCAATAAAGGCTAGAATTTTGCAGGAAGATGAAACTTCATCAATGATAGTATTGGTGAGAGAGCATATGGTTATACAGCAGTGCATACACCTCCACCTAGTACCGCAGCATATTATACACCCCCTACACAATTGCAAAATTTCGCCAACACTAACACTTCATTGCCGAAAGATCCTAAAAGCATTGGGGGGGGGAACTAATCTAGAGCGGACTGAAATTGAGAGGGGAGTTAAAGCTTTGCGTGATAGGGTGCAAGTACTTCGCCTAGAGAAAATTGATAGGGAATTAGCTCAAAGAAAAGAATCCTTGCCAATTGATATAACCGGTGAAAATAATGATGATTCGGAAACTAAAAGTTCTTCGGTTGAAAAGCCGAATCAAGTAGTATATATTATGAATCCATCAAATCCAAAGAGGCAAACATTGTTGAGAAAGGGCATGGAAAGTATAGCAAGACAACCATACTTGATTTTTCTGAAATTAATGGAACCTACTTCCTGCCCTATGAGTTTCATGCCATAGAAATTGATGAGCTTCAAGAACAAGAACAAGTGGCCAAAGAAAGTTTGGTGGACGAAGTTCTTCAAACTAATGATGCACGAAATCAAGAGAAAGATGATGACAAGGCGCTGGGGAGCTATCCGAAGGCGGAGCAAGATATTCTTCAAGTCACACCACCATCATGCTCTCCCAACACATTTGAAGAGGTATGTCTAGCAATTAATTTACCTGTTTTCATATTTGGTCATGACTTAGTTGTTGATGCATATATTAGAAAAATCTTCATAAGAAATATTGAGAGACCAATGAAGAAGGGTAATTTATCTGTTAGCAATCAGATTGTCACAAAGCATATCGGTCAACATATTGCACCATTCAGAAAGACCGATTGCAAAAAATTATCGCAGCCAAGGCTTTCCCCATTGCTTTATCTAAAGCTCATATCTAATTGGGTAGCTCTGCTTATTTCTTACTTGGCTTACACTTGGTCTCAATTGAGACATGTATGTTCTAGCTATTTTCGTTTCAGAAATTTAAAGCCAAGGTTAAAATCTTCTGAGCAAACCGATGCCAGTATAGTTTCTTATCCAAAGACATCGAAGATAGAGTGCAAAACACAATGCATAGCCAAATGGGGTGATGCAAAATCTGAACCATTCATTTGCTTAACTCCAAAGCCGTTCTCACAACACGATCGGCTAGAAAACAAGAAGTATACCTTCAATTCAAGCATGTGTGATCAAATATTTGATTTGTTGCTGAAAAATAATTACATTACAATTCTTGATCACCATGTTAAGCCATCAATCCAAGGACGAATGTATTGTAAGTTGCATGATTCGTCCAAGCATAATTTTGAGGATTGCAACATGTTTCGTCAAATAGTTAAATCGGCCATTGAAAAAGGACGATTGAAGTTTGTTGAAATACCAAGAGATGACCAGTCTATTCCGATTGGTCCCGATGGCAAAAAGTTTTTGCATCGGCTGCTTCAAGCCGATCCATTTAAAGAGAAGGTAAAAACTGCAGGTGATGGGATCAAGCTTTCAAGTAAAAAAGTTGTTGAAGAGCATAATGAACATAATCTTAAGGGCGAGAATTCCATCGAAGCTATGATGGAGACGCCAAGGACTGGGGGGCAGCAAGAAAATCCAATGATCGATGAAAGCAAACCAAAAGAAAACAAAGGCCAAAATAAGTGCAAGTGTAAGAGATCAAAAATGACCTTCACTGAACTATTGGATAAATATCAAAAGAAGATTGAAGAGAAGAATGCTTATCGGCCAAATCATGCAAAGAAACCAAGATCACCCCCAAGGCGCAAATATGAGGATCGGTATTGGCAAAGTGAGAATTTTAATGCAACATATTCATATCCTTATTTTGGGCCGCCAATGCCAATGTTGTGGATGCCTCCCTATGCTCATATAGATCCATATTCCTCATGGGACAGGTATGATACAAGGGCACATTCTCCATCTTATTTTAGACCATCTCACCAATATTATGCAGCTCCAAGAAGATCAACATTTGAACAATCACATGTTAAAGACCGTTTCAATCATAAGGAATCGGTGCAGAGCTCAAGGAAGAAGAAAGAGGTGGTCAAGCAAGTTTACCGTGTTAAAAGATATGGTCGTAAGAGTGCAACTTCAGATTTGATCTCAAATGAAAAAGAGCGAATTAATGTGTTGACATTGGCTACTAAAGACAATGAAACAAAGCAACCAATTATTGAGAGTCAAAGTGCCAAATCTGAAGAAAAGAAGTTGAGAGTGCACAAGGCCAAAAAGGAATTGCCATTGGTCAAAACAGAATCACAGCCGAGATGCCTGCTCAGCTTATCATATTGGCAAAAGAAGAAATTACAAAAACTTAGTGCACAAGAACTTGAAGAAAGGAACATGGCGTGGGTTCCCAAAGGAAGTGCTCAAAATAAGAATTATGTGCAAGCTTCCATTACAAGAAGTGCGGCAAAAGTGAAGAAGGAAAGGAGTGAAAACTATGAAGGACCAAGCCGAAAGTTTCAACATCTTTGGTCTACACATTATCCATATTCTTCAACTATGCCATTAACGCCTATGCCATGGAATTCTTCATCAGGTATGATTGGTAACCCTCAATGGGCTTATTTTAATACATGGATGCAATATAATTTCTTACGTCATGAAAGGGTATTACCAAGTCACTATACATTTGATCAGCTACAAGTTTGTTGCTGATCCAAAGGGCCGAAATACTTGATTTGTCATTTCATTTGTTTATTTCGGCTGTATGTGTTTTGAATGAAGTTTACATGGTAATGGCCGATATTTATCTATCGTCCTAAGAGTATGTCAATACATGGCCGGTGCAGTATTCTAACATCGTCCTTAGTTCGATTGGAGAGCGAGACAAGGTGCGTGCTCATGGAAATTTATATGTATGCCTATATTATGATTGAATGGAGTTGGGACATAGTGACCGATGTCATTAAATATATGCTGCATAGGCCAATTCATAGTTGCAGAATTGGCTAGTGGGCTTATACTTTGTTTGGATATGATTTGGCTTATGCATCTCTGAGATCTATAAGAGGCCAAATCATAATTGATTTTATTACTAAACATCGGATTAATGACATGCATAATGTTGATATTAGCCTTGTCTTTCTAGTACTATGGAGATTATGTTTTGATAGTTCAATTCGTAGCAATGGCCAAAGTGTTGGTGTTGTTTATATATTTCTTTATGGTACTGTTTTTTAAGCCCCATGCCTCTTAGAATATTTTTATGCACGATTAATGAAAGCCGAATATGCATTGTTATTCGGATTGAGTCTTTTACTTGCTATAGGTGCTATACATACTAAGGCTTTCGGTGATTCGTTATGAGTAGTGCAACAAATATTCAGGGTTTATCAATGTTTTGACGAATCACTCATAGTTTATCTTGGGGTATGTCTAGATGCAAAATTTACCTTGGTTTGGTTTAAAATTGTTCATATATTTAGACATGACAATTCGAAAGAATTGGCACAGCAAACATCCGGCTACTATGTTAATCATGTTGTATTGCATTTCTCTCAATAGCCGATGCTTAGTCTCGTCAGTATAGGTAAGGCCAAACCGAAGTCCATAGCTTTGGCCACTAATGAAACTAGATGATGCCCCGCATATTGTTGCGAGAATATTTTTGCAGTGTTTTAGTGAGATTTTGGTTAAATGAAACATAAATATTTTAAATAATAGTTTCTAAAATTATATAAGAATTAAATTTAATACCATAATAGAATGAAATTTTACATGCATGCATGTTTGCATGTTGAAGTGGATTTTTAATATGCATAGTTGCATGTTGAGGTGGGCCTTTCCTATGCATGTTGAATGATGAGGTGTCATGCTTGCATGTTGAGAGAAATATGTTAGTGGGGCTAGCTATTTAGATATAGAAGATTTTTAAGCAGGCGAAAGTAAGGATTGGAGAAAGTATTGTTGATTATCTACAAAATCCTAGCAAAAGGGTGAACAATATGGTTCGGGGGATGACCTTGAGATACATATCTATGGTACTTTATCACCGGATTGTTAATGAAGCTGAGAAGGTTTCACCCAAGTTTGCATCAGAACGTTCACATAAGACATGGTCGATATATACTTATCGTCCTAAGGACATATAAATGGCCGATGGAGTATTGACATCGTCCTTAGAACAAACTTGGTACAAGTTATATTTCGGCACGCTAGCTTTGCCGAAAAACAAGGGGGGCATATGCTGACGCTCAAAAGTGGCATGTTTATAAAGAGTGGCTTGAAGCTATGTCAAGAGTAATTCAAACTTATTATTGAAAGTCACTATGAGATGGCTCTCTTCGAGAAGATCAAGATGAATATGAAGATGGTCTAAAATGGAGTTCGGATGCAAAAGTTATGACAACTTCAGAGATGCTCATGTTGACACCAGACTAAAGAATTGCTTGAAACCCAATTAAGATGTCCTCACATGGAAAAATGATCAACACAAATTGTCTTCGTCTCGTCGAAACGGTCGATTTTGATATAAAAATCGTCTCAATCCGAGTTCGTATGCAAAAGTTAGAGCTATCGAAGTGCAGCCCTGTCACGAGGCGAGATGTGGCGCGCCCCACCAGACATAGGTCTGATGGGTAGCGCGAGCGAACAGGTGTTCTGAGTGACCGTTTTGGCCCAGAAGATGGCCTCAAATCGAAAACCGTCCAACATGAAAGTTGTTCGTCTCGTCGAAGCGGTCAAGATTGCTTTTGGTCTCGTTTCCATCCGAGATCGTTTACCACCACAAAAAGGACCCGCAAGGTGCAGCTAGTTTAAACCGAACAGTTTTGAAAAGTTCGGATAAAACCAATCCGAATTTGACTAGGGTTTTGGACGTGAATCCAAGCCTTTGCCTTGCACGGGATGTCCAGCCGCCTCTTATATACCTAAGAGGTGCCGGCCGATTAAACAACACACAATCGATCAATTCATCTACCACTTTTTATCTTTTATCTTTTCTCCTTAACCCTAGTTCTTCTTCTTCCTCGTTCTTCGTCTATTCTTCTTATTTGCAGGGCGGCGAACCTCGAGGCCCTAGGGGCGATCAGGTCGGCCTAGGGCAGACCATAGCCGCCGCGCGTCCAGACGGGGTCCCTCCCGGGCGTGCGGGGTTTCGGGTCTTCAAAAGCGCCCGCCGGATTGCCTGCGTACAGCGCTTCCGGCCGAGTCTCCTTCGACGTGAGCTGCGGTGCATCACCCTCGGCGTCGAGGGTACACAGTGACGTGTTTGTGTGAGAACACACTTTTTGGCGACTCTGCTGGGGAAGAAGCTTTGAACGGTCTCCAGCCCATTATTGCTACGAAGAGATCGTCATCAAATTGCTGCAATCTACAAAGATAATATGAATACCCAATTCCTCTGTATAGATGCAAATAATCCATATGTTGTTGCTGGATCACCTAGTGAGCATAATGTATCGGCTAGCCCTAGTTTTATCAATCATGCATCTAATTATGCGCAAGGGCCGATGCAAAGCAATTTTCATGTTTCAAATTCTTATGATTTTAGCAACGTACAATATATGTATCCAAATTCTCATGCATCGGCAACCCCACAAATACATATGCCGACGAACAACATGATGGGTTTGGTTAATCAATTTGAAACACCTCATGTTAAAATTTCCAATAGCATACAAGAAAGTGTTTCACCTTTTTATTCATCGGCAACTAATTTGTAATATGTGAATCCAACCTTGCCGATGAATGGGAGAATTGGCCATGCTACTACTAGCTATTCGGCCAGTTACTCTCAACCATCATTGCTACACCTCATGTTAGTAATTTTTCAGCACCGTATGCAACTGTAGATGTTCGTAATTCGGCCCCGCATCTTCATGGTCATAGCCGAATAAGTGAAATTTTTACAGGAACACATGTGTGGTCATTAAATACTGTAGCATATAATGCATACTCTACGCAATTCAAGAATTTCGGCAACACTCACAAATCATTGCCGAAAGAATATGAAAGTATTGCGGAGCAATCCCTTCCAGAAGTGGTTGTGGCTACATTAAAAAACAGCTTGGCACAAAACAAGAGAATTAGTGCTCTTTGCCTTGAACAATATGAAAAGGGGTTGTTTCCTGATTATGCTGCAATAAAGGCTAGAATTTTGCAGGGAGATGAAACTTCATCAATGATAGTATTGGTGAGAGAGCATATGGTTATACAGCAGTGCATACACCTCCACCTAGTACCGCAGCATATTATACACCCCCTACACAATTGCAAAATTTCGGCAACACTAACACTTCATTGCCGAAAGATCCTAAAAGCATTGGGGGGGGGGAACTAATCTAGAGCGGACTGAAATTGAGAGGGGAGTTAAAGCTTTGCGTGATAGGGTGCAAGTACTTCGCCAAGAGAAAATTGATAGGGAATTAGCTCAAAGAAAAGAATCCTTGCCAATTGATATAACCGGTGAAAATAATGATGATTCGGAAACTAAAAGTTCTTCGGTTGAAAAGCCGAATCAAGTAGTATATATTCTAAATCCATCAAATCCAAAGAGGCAAACATTGTTGAGAAAGGGCATGGAATGTATAGCAAGACAGCCATACTTGATTTTTTTGAAATTAATGGAACCTACTTCCTGCCCTATGAGTTTCGTGCCATAGAAATTGATGAGCTTCAAGAACAAGAACAAGTGGCCAAAGAAAGTTTGGTGGATGAAGTTCTTCAAACTAATGATGCACGAAATCAAGAGAAAGATGATGACAAGGCGCTGGGGAGCTATCCGAAGGAGGAGCAAGATATTCTTCAAGTCACACCACCATCATGCTCTCCCAACATATTTGAAGAGCTATGTCTAGCAATTAGTTTACCTGTTTTCAGATTTGGTGATGACTTAGTTGTTGATGCATATATTAGAAAAATCTTCATAAGAAATATTGAGAGACCAATGAAAAAGGGTAATTTATCTGTTAGCAATCAGATTGTCACAAAGCATATCGGTCAACATATTGCACCATTCAAAAAGACCGATTGCGAAAAATTATCGCAGCCAAGGCTTTCCCCATTGCTTTATCTAAAGCTCATATCTAATTGGGTAGCTCTGCTTATTTCTTACTTGGCTTACACTTGGTCTCAATTGAGACATGTATGTTCTAGCTATTTTCGTTTCAGAAATTTAAAGCCAAGGTTAAAATCTTCTGAGCAAACCGATGCTAGTATAGTTTCTTATCCAAAGACATCGAAGATAGAGTGCAAAACACAATGCATAGCCGAATGGGGTGATGCAAAATCTGAACCATTCATTTGCTTAACTCCAAAGCCGTTCTCACAACACGATCGGCTAGAAAACAAGAAGTATACCTTCAATTCAAGCATGTGTGATCAAATATTTGATTTGTTGCTGAAAAATAATTACATTACAATTCTTGATCACCATGTTAAGCCATCAATCCAAGGACGAATGTATTGTAAGTTGCATGATTCGTCCAAGCATAATTTTGAGGATTGCAACATGTTTCGTCAAATAGTTAAATCGTCCATTAAAAAGGACGATTGAAGTTTGTTGAAATACCAAGAGATGACCAGTCTATTTCGATTGGTCCCGATGGCAAAAACTTTTTGCATCGGCTGCTTCAAGCCGATCCATTTAAAGAGAAGGTAAAAATTGCAGGTGATGGGATCAAGCTTTCAAGTAAAGAATTTGTTGCAGAGCATAATGAACATAATCTTAAGGGCGAGAATTCCATCGAAGCTACAATGGAGACGCCAAGGACTGGGGGGCAGCAAGAAAATCCAATGATCGATGAAAGCAAACCAAAAAAACAAAGGCCGAAATAAGCGCAAGTGTAAGAGATCAAAAATGACCTTCGTTGAACTACTGGATAAATATCAAAAGAAGATTGAAGAGAAGAATGCTTATCGGCCAAATCATGCAAAGAAACCAAGATCACCCCCAAGGCACAAATATGAGGATCGGTATTGGCAAAGTGAGAATTTTAATGCAACATATTCATATCCTTATTTTGGGCCGCCAATGCCAATGTTGTGGATGCCTCCCTATGCTCATATAGATCCATATTCCTCATGGGACAGGTATGATACAAGGGCACATTCTCCATCTTATTTTAGACCATCTCACCAATATTATGCAGCTCCAAGAAGATCAACATTTGAACAATCACATGTTAAAGACCGTTTCAACCATAAGGAATCAGTGCAGAGCTCAAGGAAGAAGAAAGAGGTGGTCAAGCAAGTTTACCGTGTTAAAAGAGATGGTCGTAAGAGTGCAACTTCAGATTTGATCTCAAATGAAAAATAGCGAATTAATGTGTTGACATTGGCTAGTAAAGACAATGAGACAAAGCAACCAATTATTGAGAGTCGAAGTGCCAAATCACAAGAAAAGAAGTTGAGAGTGCACAAGGCCAAAAAGGAATTGCCATTGGTCAAAACAGAATCACAACCGAGATGCCTGCTCAGCTTATCGTATTGGCAAAAGAAAAAATTACAAAAATTTAGTGCACAAGAACTTGAAGAAAGGAACATGGTGTGGGTTCCCAAAGGAAGTGCTCAAAATAAGAATTATGTGCAAGCTTCCATTACAAGAAGTGCGGCAAAAGTGAAGAAGGAAAGGAGTGAAAACTATGAAGGACCAAGCCGAAAGTTTCAACATCTTTGGTCTACACATTATCCATATTCTTCAACTATGCCATTAACGCCTATGCCATGGAATTCTTCATCACGTATGATTGGTAACCCTCAATGGGCTTATTTTAATACATGGATGCAATATAATTTCTTACGTCATGAAAGGGTATTACCAAGTCACTATACATTTGATCAGCTACAAGTTTGTTGCTGATCCAAAGGGCCGAAATACTTGATTTGTCATTTCATTTGTTTATTTCGGCTGTATGTGTTTTGAATGAAGTTTACATGGTAATGGATCGTCCTAAGAGTATGTCAATACATGGCCGGTGCAGTATTCTAACATCGTCCTTAGTTCGATTGGAGAGCGAGACAAGGTACGTGCTCATGGAAATTTATATGTATGCCTATATTATGATTGAATGGAGTTGGGACATAGTGACCGATGTCATTGAATATATGCTGCATAGGCCAATTCATAGTTGAAGAATTGGCTACTGGGCTTATACTTTGTTTGGATATGATTTGGCTTATGCATCTCTGAGATCTATAAGAGGCCAAATCATAACTGATTTTATTACTAAACATCGGATTAATGACATGCATAATGTTGATATTAGCCTTGTCTTTCTAGTACTATGGAGATTATGTTTTGATGGTTCAATTCGTAGCAATGGCCAAAGTGTTGGTCTTATTTATATATTTCTTTATGGTACTATTTTTTAAGCCCCATGCCTCTTAGAATATTTTTATGCACGATTAATGAAAGCCGAATATGCATTGTTATTCGGATTGAGTCTTTTACTTGCTATAGGTGCTATACATACAAAGTCTTTCGGTGATTCGTTATGAGTAGTGCAACAAATATTCCGGGTTTATCAATGTTTTGACGAATCACTCATAGTTTATCTTGGGATATGTCTAGATGCAAAATTTACCTTGGTTTGGTTTAAAATTGTTCATATATTTAGACATGACAATTTGAAAGAATTGGCACAGCAAACATCCGGCTACTATGTTAATCATGTTGTATTGCATTTCTCTCAATAGTCGATGCTTAGTCTCGTCAGTATAGGTAAGGTCGAACCGAAGTCCATAGCTTCGGCCACTAATGAAATTTTTAAGCAGGCGAAAGTAAGGATTGGAGAAAGTATTGTTGATTATCTACAAAATCCTAGCAAAAGGATGAACAATATGGTTCGGAGGATGACCTTGAGACATATCTATGGTACTTTATCACCGGATTGTTAATGAAGTTGAGAAGGTTTCACCCAAGTTTGCATCAGAAAGTTCACATAAGACATGGTCGATATATACTTATCGTCCTAAGGACATCCGATGGAGTGTTGACATCGTCCTTAAAACAAACTTGGTACAAGTTATTTTTTGGCACGCTAGCTTTGCCGAAAAACAGGGGGACATATGTTGACGCTCAAAAGTGGCACATTTATAAAGAATGGCTTGAAGCTATGTCAAGAGTAATTCAAACTTACTATTGAAAGTCACTATGAGATGGCTCTCTTCGAGAAGATCAAGATGAATATGAAGATGGTCTAAAATGGAGTTCGGATGCAAAAGTTATGACAACTTCAGAGATGCTCATGTTGACACCAGATTAAAGAATTTCTTGAAACCCAATTAAGATGTCCTCATATGGAAAAATGATCAACACAAATTGTCTTCGTCTCGTCGAAACAGTCGAGTTTGATATAAAAATCGTCCCAATCCGAATTCGTATGCAAAAGTTAGAGCTATCGAAGTGCAGCCCTGTCACGAGGCGAGATGTGGCGCGCCCCACCAGACATAGGTCTGATGGGTAGCGCGAGCGAACAGGTATTCTGCGTGACCGTTTTGGCCCAGAAGATGGCCTCAAATCGAAAAACGTTCAATATGAAAGTTGTTTGTCTCGTCGAAACGGTCAAGACTTCTTTTGGGCTCGTTTTCATCCGAGATCGTTTACCACCACAAAAAGGACCCGCAAGGTGCAGCCAGTTTAAACCGAGCAGTTTTGGAAAGTTCTGACAAAACCAATCCGAATTTGAGTAGGGTTTTGGACGTGAATCCAAGCCTTTTCCTTGCACGGGAAGTCCAGCCGCCTCTTATATAACTAAGAGGTGACGGCCAATTAAACAACACACAATCGATCAATTCATCTACCACTTTTTATCTTTTATCTTTTCTCCTTAACCCTAGTTCTTCTCCTTCCTCGTTCTTCGTCCTGTTCTTCTTCTTTGCAGGGCGGCGAACCTCGAGGCCCTAGGGGCGATCAGGTCGACCTAGGGCAGCCCATAGCCGCCGCGCGTCCAGACGGGGTCCCTCCTGGGCGTGCGGGGTTTCGGGTCTTCAAAAGCGCCCGCCGGGTTGCCTGTGTACCGCGCTTCCGGCCGGGTCTCCTTCGACGTGAGCTGCGGTGCATCACCCTCGGCGTCGAGGGTACACGATGACGTGTTCGTGTGCGAACAGATTGCTAAAGAGATTAACTTCAACAATGACTCTGATGCTCTCATCTGGCAGCTTGAAAGCAAAGGAGTCTATTCTTCTAGTTCTTTGTATCATGTGATTAACTTTAGAGGTGTGCAGCCTCTGTTCCTGCCTACGGTTTGGAAACTGGCAGTGCCACCCAAAATCCATGTTTTCCTTTGGTTATTTTCTCAAAACAAGCTTATGACCAGAGACAACCTGAGGAAAAGGCACATAATTAAACCATTAGAATGTGTTTTCTGTGCTGAACATGAGATAAATCATCACTTATTCTTTGACTGTGTTGTAACCAGGAGTATTTGGTCTTTTGTCAGTCAATTTTTCCAAAAGGATTTGGGCACAAACTTTGAGCCTGTGGCTCGCTTCTGGATTTCTAACAAAAAACATTTAGCTTTGAATGTAGTTAGCTCTGTTGTCCTGTGGTGTTTATGAAAATATAGAAACTCTATGATTTTTAACAACACCATCTGGACGTCTATTACTCAGGTGTGGGGACTGATTCGCAGAATGCTCAAATTCTGGGTGATACTGACCCCGAAGCAAGCAAAAACCAGGTGGAATCGTTCTTGGGCGCGCTGGCAAAACTGCTCCAATAACCCTTTGATGATCTTGAGTGGCGGAAAATGAAGAACACAAGGTTTGACGTTGGCGCAAGCTGGGGCAACTTTAAGATCTCAGAAGACGGGAGTTTCCACTCCCCTGCCAAAAAGAGAGACATCGACGACAAAACCACGGTTAACAGCCCCGTGTCCATCCTCGCGATCTGCTGGTCGCCCCAAGCTGCTCTGGCGCCGCCGCTCAAGTTCAGGAGGGGTGGGGGTGAGATCGCAATGTTTCTCGACTACCCCGCTGGATGCTGTTGAAAATCCTGAGTTTTAGAAGCCTAGTCTCTCCTGGCTCGTTTTATTTCTCTGTATTTTCGATCTAGGCATCAGCTTCACTGATGCACGTGTCTGTAATAAGTTTGAACCGTCTGAACTTCGGTTGGGATGTAAGAACAGATTTTGTTTGGTTTCATTCTTGTTAATGGAACCGGAGAGAGGTCTCCCCTGTTCATCGAAAAAAAAACATGTTGTGTGCACATGATTAGTTGTGGAAAAGTTAGACATCAATGAAGCATGTCCTGAACTCGCGCATGCTTTTTAACAATTTAGAAATGTCCTTCCAAATGGTGTGAAAAATCGTGTTTAAAGCATTGCACTTGTGTAACCCCATTTCAGCATATACACGGAAATGACTGCTGCTCAAATATACAACGTGCAGTAGCTGATACCTGATTCGGCATATCTGTGATTCCCTCCGTCCCACGATTCAACGGGCGTATTTTGCTTTGTTGTTTCTCGTTCTAGACTACACGGACAAGAAATGGAGAGATGCCCAGATCATGGCATTAGTCTCGATCACAAGTCTTCTCGCTACAGACAACAGACACGACACGCTAGGTTGCAGTCGTCTAGTACTGCGATGCACATGATCACACACGCTACAACCGTTTTAGTACATAGATAGATACACGTGGTCATACATACCCTACAACAACTGATACCACGTTACTCGCAGCCACGAGGCCAAGTCATTAACACAAACTAGTGTTCGGTGCTTAGATACTACAGTCTAGCACTTCTTCCGACGGCTAGCTGTGATCCGCAAGGGTAATCACATCTCCTGCGGGGTGCGATAAGCTGCCTTCAAGAAGTTGTCGAATGGGCTGGCCGGTGGAAGCTTCACCATGGAGCACGGCTCCGATAACGTGCGGTTGATCTCGAAGCCACAGGAATTTACCTGGACAAATGTTGTTAGTGAAAGTGAAAACAAGATTCAGAGCAAACCGGTTGGGCTTTGTAGAATCTTCATACCTTAGGAAGGATGAAACGATCGGCAGCGGGAAGGCTTGGCACAGGATTGTCTGGAGTCGAGCTGTGGCCATTCACGAGCCAGCTTGATAGCTTCTTCCTGGTGCCCGATCCCAGGGCCTCACATTGACTAGTCATTGTGCCGTATGGGAGGGGGGAGGTAGAAACGGATGACCCTGCAACCTGGCCAGCTACATGCAGCGCCTGACCAGAGAAACAGTCTACTACTCAGAACCCAATGCAAAAACGAAGTATAACAATGTTTTGCTGTGGTTATACTAGCTTTACCACACAAGAAAATGTGAACACTGAAACAGAGGTAGCAAGTGAAAGGGGGCTAGTGCAGTGGCGGATCCAGGAATTCAACATTGGGTGTCCAAAACAAAAAATCACCCTAACAGAGAAGCCAATTGGTTCACGGCAATACAGTCAGTTTAGGACAGTGACATGTATTTTCACAACAGGTACCACACAAGAACTATGAGCCAACAACCGAGTAGTAAACCGTGTCACCGTGTGCAACAGCAGCTGAATTTCACAACAGGTACTCACCGATTCAAGCAGCTGACCAACACCCAGGACACGGGGAGCGGAATGAGGAAGCGTAATCTTGGATGTGGAGCTAGCAGTATTTGTAATTGGTGAGTCATGCAATCCACCATCTACCGAAGATGTTCTTGAACACTCCTACAATGCAAAAGGACACATGTGAGAAGATGTAAAAATACATTTTAAAGATGGCAACGTACAGTACAAGAAGGAACATTGCAGTATTGCAAACTTTTGCAAGTGCCAACACCTAACAAAATTTGCGCTATAAGGATCATTTGGTGTAAGTGGCATACCTCATCAAAAGAAAGGGATTCATCGGAAAATGCCTGCGCGTGAAAGTTGGCCCAGTCAAGGACTGAATTTGAACCAAACAAGGGAACTTCTTCAGGAGTAAACATCTCTGTGAGCTCCTTCGCCAATGCATCCTTGTCCATCTGATAACGCAGTTATAAGAACATTATGAAATAGTACATTGCCTTCACTTCCAACAGCATCAGTATATGATCTCACTAGGACCATAAAATGCAGTGTCAACAGCAAATAGATGACAAAATTGAACCATTCTCACAGGACTAACCTCTGTTAAATTTGAAAGTGCACAGGCAATCACATCAAGCACTCGATGATCATTTATCCCCACTTTCTTTCTGCAATCAGAAAGTACAGACCTAGCAATGTCTTGATCACTTTCAGAGCCATAGCTGCCAAGATCCGATTGCAACCTTACATAGAGTTGCAAATCTTCACCAATTCTTAGATAAGAATCAATCTGCAAAAAAATTGATAACATAGTTTTTAGCAAACGTTCAGGAAATTGAAGGTAATTTTATATTTGCTAAATACTGTCACTTATTTATGAACGGAGGGAGTAGAACAAACAAAAGTTATCGAGGAGATAATTGGGCAACGGGCACAGAAGGCCACAAGAGAGCTACCATTAAAGTGAGGCACACCAATGAACATTAGTACGAACACAAGAAATACATTGTGTTGCTGCACACAAGAAATACTGCAAGTATACATTTTTTTGGAAAAAAAACAAAGTAAAGTTTCACCTAAGAAACATAATAGGAGTATCATATTAGCATCTGTAGTAGAACTTAGGATTTACATCAGATATTGTACTAAATCAGCGACACTTATTTTGGGACGGAGGGAGTACCTTAGAAGTAATACGTTTATTTAGATAAAACTGAAGTACAGTTTCACATGTAGAAACATAATAGGAGTATAGCATATGTACTAGAACTTACACCAGATAATGTAAAACACCTTAGAGCTAATACTTCTTCTTTTGAGAAAACTGAAGTAAAGTTTCACATGAAAAAACAAAACAGAGGTATCTTAATAGTTTCTGTACTACAACTGAGTACTTACATTGGATGAGGTAAAACACCTTAGCAACTCTGCCAATTCAACAATATGACAGACTTTTCCAGCAAAAGCCAGCATACTCGTTGCTAAGGAAAAAATAGACCGTTGGCAAGAAGGGGGCAGGCCTGCTGGAAAAATTGCATATAAGATAAGTGAACTTCAAGATGTGGATGCGGAAACAGGCAATCATAAATTTTAGTATTATGCAGATCCTACCACTTGGAGTTAAAGCAATACTTCGGAGGGACAGAGGCAACTGGAAGAACTGAATGTTATTACTGTTGCTTGAATTCTGCAGCACCAAAACCACTATTTCAACATGGGAAATTTTACTGAGCCAAGATAATATGACCTTCCATAGTATGCAAGGATATATTTCTTGCAGCATAAAGAGAAGATGAGACCATTGACATGACTAAGTATCTCTTTATGAAAGAAAAAATGCTACCCCAAAATGAGGAAAATGAGAACAACTTGATAAATTCTTCATGGATATACTTGAAAACTTCAAAAATACGGTTTAAAAAGGAACTCGTACCTTAAGGCGGGAAGAAAGAACTGTGAGGCTGTATGAATGACCAATGGCCTCATAATTAAAAGGAGTGTTATCGGTCTGATTGGCCTGTATCCAAAACGCAGACAGCAATTGATTTGTTTGATCTTCAGTTAACAGGACGATTTTGGTTTCCTGGAAGATGGGTCAAAAGTTTTTTCTTCAGTAATCATGATTAATGAGTTGTGTATCGTGATCCAACCAGACCCAAAAATATATACTCACTCCGATCCATATTAGTTGACGCCCAAACGGATGTATGTAGCACTGAAATACGTCTAGATACATCTGAGCGTCAACTAATATGGAACGGAGGTAATACATCGCAACAAAACAAGGGCCCTTGCAGGGGTGAGGGGGGGGTGGACGGGGCAGGACTGGGTTACCTCAGCAGAACTAGCTAGTGTTGCCCATCGATCGATGAAAGAGAAGACCAACTTTGAAAAATAAGCCGGGCTTTTTCGTGCCCAAACATGCTTATTATCCTCTTCATGGGTGTTTCTTTCCTTCCCATCATCATGCATCATATGTCCAGGCTTATCTGAACCTAAGCATTCTTTCTCTCTCCTTAACTTCTCAAGTAGAGCAGTAGCTGAAGCAAACACTGACGGTGATCGAGATTGACACTTTTTTGTTGCAAATAGGTACTCTGAATCACCCCTCTGATGGCTTGGGCCTCGGACAATTACAGCAGAAAATATGTGGTGCGCCCCCACACGAGTGTCTGCATCTGGATGTACCATGGATCTCAATATCTGCTGGAGGAGTGCTTCCGGAAACACCTGCTAAGAAGAGTTAGATTAAAAACTCAGCAAAGAATGGCAGAAGTAGCCAACTGATCACGGAGTAGAATTCTGCAAACGATGAACAGCATTCAATGCAATAAATTATTTGATGTGAAGAAGAGAATGCACAGTTTCTGAACTTCATCACATCACCGTTTATTAATTTAGAAATTATTTGATGAGTGCATAGTATAAATTCAGAACTGACCATAGGAGCGTCCGAAGATACTGATGTCAAAGAGATTATGTGGCAAAGTATCAGCGAACTTCCAATAGTTGCTCTAGCAACAGCAGGAATAGAAGGCAAATTCTCCAATGTAATTGCCATCATGTCATAAAGTGGCCGCACATCTTTAACCTATAAGAAGTTCCAAAAAATTAACAAAAGTGAAGGAAATGTATGTATAAAACTATATACTAGTGTAACTCTTTAGCGTCAAAGCTCTCGCAGTTGCAAATTTCTAAGAAAGATGCACTAAAAACATCCACGGCAGTTGACAAATGTTAGCATGTAACTGGAATAGTGTGGGACATACTCCTCTTACGACTTCAACAAGACAGCCCTCCAGGAAATTTTGAAGAGACTCATTCAAGCTCAGCTCTTGAACACTGGCTGACTCCATGGCCTCTAGTGTTTTCCTCAAGTGCCTGCACAAGTCACCTGTTACTGCAAGTTCAGGAGCAACTCCTCGTGATCGCAGCTGTCGTGCCAAAGATGTTGCTGTCTGAATAATATCAGATTTAGTCTGAGGACAATGCAAAATATTCTTGTGGTCCAGATGACGGATGACAGCAGTCAAAATCAATTGTTCGTTGCCTATGAGAAAAAAAAAAGTATTAGCGCTTTAGCAGACAAGGAAACCCCTTGAATATGTTGCAAACAGGAAAGGAAAGTGCACTGTGGACTGCAAATGTATTCCGTCAGAAAATGGGTCACGATCTACCGAGAAACGAGCAATCACAGCAATATAAGAAGACTTATAATGCATTCAACAATTGAAAACGCCAAACATAGTGTTTGCTCAAAGATGACTAAATAGATTGGAAGTATGGAACAGCAAGAAAATTGTCGACACTTTCTCTATTACTAGAAAGAAAAGGATCTTCATAGCATGCCATATAATTAGAAGAATAAATAGAAAGCTCATATATAGCATAACATGACCTACGTATTTTTACTATTTTGATAGTACAAAATTCAAAATCTTCTTGGGAACAAAAATTTACCTGAACTCTTCTCTAGATAAGACATATCAGACATGACAAGCAAAGCTAATCCATGCCGAGGAGCCCATTGTTTCTTCATATCAAAGTAAGAAAACATTGGATCAAGGATGCGTCGCATAGTTGTACTCTCTTTGGCCAGTTCTGCAAGCTTCTGAACACAAATATGGGACCATACTTCTGGAGATTCGCGCTCCTCCCTGCATAGTCATTCAAATGAATCATAATATGTTGGGTTCATCTGAGTTCGAATATTAAAAAGAAGCAGAATCAAACATGTCACAAAATATAGGTTGGACGGTCATTCTCAAGGCCATTACTCCTGCTGCCAAGTTCCCATTCATCCCTTGATTGATGGATTAACCAGTGAAAAAACATACTTGACTTATTTATATTATAATCTGCTATGCTTCAAAAGGAAATTTTCTTCAATGTTTTCGTGTTCTTTTTCTGCATCTCCAGTGCAATGTGCATGTACTTGATAGCAAGATCACATTAGTCACACAAATAAGTTGTCAGTAGAAGTTGAAAGACACCTACACTATTAAGTGTGGTATCTGAACCTCAGTTATAGGCTTCTAGCATGTATGTACCCTTCAAAGTATGAAAAGGAATGACATGCACTATTGCTAGACACCATACAGAACTAAAATGAACTGAAAGGTTGCAATGCAGTAAAAGTGTGTATGATGTGCACCAGCATGCATTTTTTTTCTGCACTAAATTTAGGGAAAAGAAAAAGTGCTATAGCGAGTATATATAAATGAGAATGACACTTCACCTGGTCAGTGCTGAAGAGTCCCTTGCTGATCGCAGTCTAGTAGTTGTTGCACTACAGAAATTTACATCATTACCTCCACCTAAACCAGCTCTTCCCTCACGCCTGACTATTTCATCAACCCAGTTATGCTGTGATGCATGTCTGTCATCATCACCACCAGCAGTTCCATCCATCCTATAATTTTCCAAGACCGACTGCACCATCTGTCACGTCAAAGAGAGTTAGATTGTCAACATCCATCATTACATTAAACTTGAGAAATATAAAAGTTCTTCAAGAGCTTATCAAACAAAACAGCACACGAAGTTTAAACTCCCCGAACGAAATAGAGAAACCATAACGGAACCAACTGAATTCTTATGTACCATGATATAACCATTTTACTAGAAGTCAAAACAGAAATCATTAAAAAACTGGATAAGTCAACAACGTTTGCAGTCTGCAGAAGACAAGATAAATAATTGTGTTCTTTATGACCACACAAGCATTCTATTGGTAATAACCTGGTGCAAACGAGCAACTAAGCAAGCAACCAGGCTGAGCAATTTGGAACTCAACTATCCAAGAAACAAGCTTAATCTCCTTTGATTCTCCACAGCCACAAGTAATGATCAATGGAGCAATGCAACTAAAAGAACTGATTGTAGTTACCTCATCAAAATCAGCAAATATGTATGAATGTTCCTTCATAAACCAGATCTGCACGAGCATTACAATAGTTAACTGAACTGGACATTCAAACAAATTACCTGGAAATGTGAAGATAACAGAAAATGAAGAAAGAAAGCTGCAAAGCCACATTTATGGATTTACCATTGCTGAGAGACACTGTAGGCTTGCTGCCCGCAGAAGACTATGCTCCACTCCCTGTTGCCGTGAAAGTGTGCACACTTTGTGGGCCAAGCTCTCAATATTCCGTGCATATGTGTTGTCTACCTATGAATGTGACAACATGGTGAATGTCATACATA
This sequence comes from Triticum dicoccoides, assembly GCF_002162155.2. Taxonomy (NCBI): domain Eukaryota; kingdom Viridiplantae; phylum Streptophyta; class Magnoliopsida; order Poales; family Poaceae; genus Triticum; species Triticum dicoccoides. The sequence goes on along the minus strand of NC_041386.1, from coordinate 157,703,046 downwards.
ACTAAAAATAAATAAAGTGACTCGAGTAGTAGCCTTTCATGATTAGGAGGAACAGATTGAAATGCAATGTTTATAACTCTTAAGCGTGTCTGATCCATCATAATGCCCACCTGGCTGTAAATAAACCTCGCGAAAGTTTGACATCCAAGGATATGAATGTTCTCCTGCTTGCTTTCCAGAAGGTCGGTGAGGACGTTCACCAGGCTGATGGCAAAATATGCCCTATACCATCACATGCATGCAGTAACATAACTTTTTAGCCACGAAGCTTCATCGGAAACCATTAACATTTTCGAACAGAAAACGTGAGTGGCAGCCAAGAATTTCAGAAACTCACATCTGCTCCTTACAAATGAAGAGTAGCTTGCTGTATGCTTCAGTGATTATCTTGACATAGTTCAAATGAGCAGCACGCAGTTCCTTGCGACTCCTCTGTTCCAGAAACTTGGCAATCTGACAAGCATGCAGTGAAGGGAAACCTACTGAATATTGATTAACCAAGGACCCCTAAAGAATACTTTAGCAATGAAATGTGAGAAAGCATGATGCAAAGGTCACATGCCTTTGGAATGCGCAGGGGATTCTTGGCAGCATACTCGCATAACTTCATGATTTTCCTCTCATTTGGTGGACCCTCCTGCAAAGGTAAACTCTACTCTATGAGCAACTATACGCCCTAATACTGAAGTATCAAGTGTGAGCATTAGTGTGTCCTTTGCAAGCAACAGCGGAAGCTGCATTCTGCAAAAAACAATTACACAGTGGCAGAAGATAACCATGTGACATGGCCACGTTCTGTGGAGCATGTTTAAGGAACATGTGGATTGCTCCACTTATAGATCGAAGACAGCACAGCACAGCATATCCAACGACCGCAGCAGCAACCAACCAGGCCGGCCAACAATAGCGACAAGCGAGCACTTACAGGCGTCTTGGGGAATATCTCAGCGAGCAGCTTCTTGTACCGCTTGACGGGGCGGCGGGAGCTCGGGCGCAGCGCCGGGCAGCAGACGCACATGCTCTCGCACGACGGGAACAGCTTCGCCCCCATGAAGCCCATCTTCGGCGGCCCGCGGAGGCTGGAGGCTGGAGCAACCGGCTGGGTCAGTGGCGGATCTAGACGGCGTGCCGCGTGCGCATTGTGGAGGTCAGTGGGATTTCTTAACTAATCGCTGGACGGAAACATACCTCCAAGTTACCTCCAAACCCAACCAACGGGCGGAGGTTGCGGACGGGGTGGAGGCACGCGATGCCGCGAAAAGGGAGAAGAGTAATGGCGACGGCGGCGACGCGCGCGAGAGGGGCGGAGGGGTTGTGGGGCACGGCACGGCACGGCTAGCTAGGTCAGGAGAGTCCAGGCATGGCGGAGACGAGCGGAGGGGAAATTTGGTCTGTTGGGGGGGAGTGGGGAGTGGGGAAAGAGGAGGAAGGGCAGAAGAGGGGCTTCACGTGACCGCGGCCTCGGTGGCAGGGCCAATTGGAGCAGCCTTTTCTCCTGTGCTCGGCGAGGATTGACGACGGCTTTCCACGCCCACCCGCCAGCGGCCAGCCTGCCCAAAAGTACACACAGTGACGCACATGGCAAGGCGTTGGGTTTGGATTTCGGTTGCACCCGAGGCTTCTTCAGGAAGATAGGATTCTTAACAATACTATCTCTCATTTAATGGTGACTTTATCAGAATCTCTCTTCTTAATTAACCACCGTATAAGACAAAGTCATAACTCTCTTTTTAATTAATCCCTGTCTAACATAAAATCATCAGGACTAGCCTTATTTAAGTACTACTACATGTAGTAGAAGAGATAGGTTATAGCATCTACAATCACGATTGTCAAATTTGGCACTGTATACGACCACCGACTGACCAATTCACCCTTTATTTCTTCAGTCCTCCTCCAAGAACCCTTCCCAGTGGACGGGATCAGACTCACTGTGGGATGCGCTGCCAGATTGGTTGCCGGAGCCGGACATGATGGAGGGGAGGGGAAGGAAGGAGACGAGCAGTGGAAACGAAGTAGAGTGATCGAGTGTGTGGACTGGCTAGGGTTTGGTCCAGATGGGGTATTTATGGGACAGAGTGGGGCCGGATCCGATGTGGCAGACACGTCTGAGCCTCCTCATATTCGCCCCACATATGGGTTGGGTATGGGGGTGTCGGACAGCTCGGACACATAGGGCTAGTTTGAGAGGTTCGGTTGGGTCACAAAAATGCGATCGGTCAGTGACCAGGCCATCCGACGTGTAGGGGCAATATGACAGGTCCGGTTGTAGATGCTCTACCAATTTGGACATGGCCCAAAAATGTATTCAGCCGCCTCATTCCTAATCCATATGTCTAATATCTAAGTTGTCTGCACCCCCAAACTCAGTTCATGTGTGGAAAAAATTTGAGGCAGGTCAGACGCATTTGTCACGATAGATTGATAGTCTAAACCCACACAAAACCAACATCATCCGCACTGGAGCTCACTAGTTTCCTGCCCACATTCAAGGCATGTTGGTCGATGCACCGCCCGAGGAACCTACCAGCACCTATTAAAGCCGGGTGGCAAGGACCAGAACTAGTTGCCTCATATTTTCCTCTTTTCTCCTCCTGTTTTATCGTTCACCATGGTGTGCGATAAGGTCACATGGTACAAGATGCTCCTGCCGAAGCGTCGCGTGGAGCTTGCCACCGAAGAGCGTGAGTACCATGCCCAACGCATAGCCCGCCGATACGTCTCAAACATATCTATAATTTTACTGTTTTATGCTATTATACTATCATTTTTATATACTTATATAGCAATTTATATTATTTTTGTGGACTAATCTATTAATTTAGTTCGCAATATCAGTTTCTATTTTCTGCTTGTTTATGGCTTCGCGGCCAATCAATAACTATGGAGGCCAAAATCAGTTGCCGATTTAATACGATATTTTGGGCAACAAGAAACACACTAAGCTTTGGGAGACCCCGGAAGAGCTATCAGGGGCCCACACGGGCACCCTGCGCGGCCTAGGGGGGGTCGTGCCACCTGGTCGTGTGCCCCCCCTGCACCGCCTTTGTCCAATTCCACCGCCGTAAATCCATATAGATACTGAAACCCTCTAGCATATTTTTAGAAGAATTTTATCGCCACCACAAGTTTCTGTTCCACGAAGATCCATCTGGAGAACTTTTACGGAGCTCCGTCAGAGGGGGAAGCCATTCCCCGAGTACTCTTCTTCATCAACCTTGCTGCCTACATGACGATGTGTGAGTAGTTCCACTAGGACCTATGGGTCCATAGTAGTAGCTAGATGACTCTCTCTCTCTCTCTGGATCTTCAATACAATGTTCCCATGAGCTTTCTCACATGATCAGGATCAATTCGATCTAATCTATGGTGTTTGTTGGGGCATGATGAATTGTCACTTTATGATCAGATTGTTTACTGAAATCAATTGGATCTTTTGAGGTTTTATTTGTTGTATGATTAAATAGCTTTGCATGCTCTCCAATGTATCTGTCTTCTTTGGCCAAGTTCAATGGATTTTTCTTAAGAGGGAGTGGTCCTTTGTACTAGCTTCAATCTTGCGGTGGCCTAGCCTACTGATAATAAGGGCCAAGGAACGTATTGTATTGTTGCCACTAAGGGTAAAACAACGGGGTTTTGTCATATGTGGAGCAATTGCAAAACATCACGTTCAGAACGATCTAGCCACTTTTGCAAAAACAAACTGGGGGGCTCCCGCGGTCGCCAAGTCAATCTGGCGGCGACGAAGACTGACTGCGTGTGAGATGGCGGCTCCGACGCCGGCAGCATCGCCGGGGGAAAGGGGCCTTCCTCTTGGAGTGGGCCTTGATGGGGGGCTCTTCAGCATGCTCGAGTGGTGTGACGCCCCTGATTTGACCGTACACTAATCATGCATGCAAATGTGTACGACCAAGACCAGGGACTCAAGGGAAGATATCACAACACAACTCTAGACACAAATTAAAATCATACAAGCTTTATATTACAAGCCAGGGGCCTCGAAGACTCGAATACAAATGCTCGAAGACACAAGAGTCAGCGGAAGCAATAATATCTGAGTACAGACATAAGTTAAACAAGTTTGCCTTAAGAAGGCTAGCACAAAAGTAGCAACGATCGAACAGGCAAGGCCTCCTACCTGGGACCTCCTAACTACTCCTCGAAGTCAAACTCCACGTAGAATCATTCTCAGGATCCTCTAGCTCCTGGACTCCATCATATGATCACAATAACCGGGAAAAGGGGGGAAATAAGTAGCAAAGCAACCATGAGTACTCATCCAAAGTACTCGCAAGTAAGGGTCTACACTACATATGCATTGGTATCAATGAAATAGGTAGTATCTGTGGACTGAACTGCAGAATGCCAAAATAGGAGGGGGAAACTAGTCCTAGCGAAGACCACGCTTCTGGCAGCCTCCATCTTGAAGCAGATAGAAGAGAATAGCTGGTAAGTCCACCAAGTATCATCGTATAGCACAATCCTACCCGATGATCCTCTCCTCGTCGCCCTCTGAGAGAGCGATCACCGGGTTGTATCTGGCACTTGATAGGGTGTGTTTTATTAAGTATCCAGTTCTAGTTGTCATAAGGTCGAGGTACAACTCAGGGTCGTCCTTTTACCGAGGGACACGACTATTCGAATATATGAACTTCCCTGCAAGGGTGCACCACATTACCCAACACGCTCGATCCCTCTAGCCGAACACACTTTCCTGGGTCATGCCCGGCCTTGGAAGATCAACACGTCGCAGCCCCACCTAGACTCAACAGAGAGGTCAGCACGCCGGTCTAAATCTTAAGCGCGCAGGGGTCTGGGCCCATCGCCCATTGCACTCCTGCACGTTGCGAGGGCAGCCGGAAGCAGACCCAGCCCCCTTAATACAAGCGTGGGCTAACGGTCCAATCAAGCGCGCGCCGCTCCGTCGCTGACGTCAAAAAGAGCTTCGGCTGATACCATGACGTCGAGTGCCCATAACTGTTCCCACGTAGTTAGTTAGTGCGTATAGGCTCATAGCCAGACTCAAATCAAATACCAAGATCTTGTTAAGTGTGTTATTTAGAAGTAACTGCGGACGCCGACCAGGGGCCAGGCCCACCTGTCTCCTAGGTGGTCACAACCTGCCCTGTCGCTCCGCCACAAAGATCCACACAGAGGGCCGTTGGGAAAGTATGTCCTTTCAGCCCCCAATCCATGAATCACTTGCGGGTACTCTACGAGCCGACCCGACTTTAGTCACCACATGTATCATATATAATGTATGTAAGTATATACCCGTGATCACGTCCCGAGTGATCACGACCCGATAGTATAGCATGGCAGACGGACAAGAATGTAGGACCACTGATGATAAACTAGCATCCTATACTAAGCATTTAGGATTGCAGGTAAAGGTAACAACAGTAATACCAAAGACAGGCTATGCAGTAGAATAGGTTTAACCGAAAGCAGTAACATGCTACACTACTCTAATGCAAGAAGTAGAGAGAATGGCGATATTGGGTTGATCAAAGGGGCGTGGCTTGCCTGGAAGCTCGGCAGAGAAGGACGGGTCATCAACACCGTAGTAGATTTGGGCAGCAGCGGCGTTAGTCTCGTAGTCTACCGGCAAGAAGAGGGGTAAGAAACCATAAATATAATGCAAACATATACATGAAGATGCATGGCATGACAATGAGCGATGCTAGGTGTGCCCTAACGCGGTAGTAGGTGATACCAGCAAAAGGGGGAAACATCCGGGAAAGTATTCCCGGTGTTTGATGTTTTTGGACAGATGAACTGGAGGTGGATTGTTGCATATTCGCTATGCTAGGGTTGCGTGGCGGACGAACGGACTACATATTCGGATTCGTCTTGTCGTTCTGAGCAACTTTCATGTACAAAGTATTTACATCCGAATTATGGATTATTTTACATTATTTTCTAAAGTTTTAACAATACTCTGGAAATTTCTAGAATTAAATTAAATTCACGAATATCTTAATTGAAAAGCTAAGTGCACCCAAAAAGGTACCCGACAGTGGGCACTGTGGGGCTGACGGTGGGGTCCAGAGGGCCCAGTTGACCCAGTCAATGGGTTGACTGGTCAACTGGTGAACAGTACCAATGGGCCGGTTGTCATTGTCACATGTTTAACTAGAGTTAATTAGCATCATGGGGTCCTACCTGTCATAAAGACATATCTTTAAAGGTTTAATTATTAAACTAAATGGACTAATTAGTGGTTAGGCCCACATGTAATTGGCACAAAAGTTACCTAACTTAATACAAATAAGTTAGCACGGGGGATTAGCCCACCCCTAATCTTAAACAAGGGTCGGGCCCAAGTGGCGGAAAGCCAGCCGGCTGGCTTGACAGAGGCGTGCCTGCATGCATGCTCGGCCTCGACCATGGTCGCCGAGGGGCGCAACAGACAGCAGAGGGCGGGGGCCGGTAGCCGATGTTGGAGAAGATGATGCAGACAGTGATGCAGCGGCTCCGAGATTGATCCCGCCCACGTAGTCGATGTGGTCGGCGACGGCGAAGCAACTGGACACAACCTCCAGCGGTGGGGAGCTCGGTGGGCGCGAGGGTGACGGCAGCCACGGCGACGACGGCTCGACTCCTTGTCGAAAGGGAGAAAGTGGCGCGGGGAAGAAGGAAATGAGAGCTAGGGTTTTCCAGCGGGGGCGAGGGGGACCTTATCCACGACGTGGTGATGCTGGATTGCCGACGCGTGGTCATCGGCGACACGGATGTCGTGCACGCGTCCAGCGAGCCTCTGATGAACAGAGCAAGAAGATGGGGATGGTGGGATGGGCCAGCTATTGGCCTTTTGGGCCTTAAGTGCACAATGGTGAAACTCTATCATTTCTTCTTTCCTATATTTCTGCTTTTCTTTAATCTTTTTCATTTTCCTTTTAGTTTCAATAGTATTTTAGTTTTTTCTAAATATGACACTTGTACCATAAATAGCACTACAATATAGGCCACCGCCACAAAAAGTTTGAGGATTATTGGAATTCATTTCAATTTTGTTTAAATAGAAAAGATTTATTTGGGGGTTGTTTGGTCCAGTTTAAAATAGGTTAAGGGCATTTTAATAAATCAAATAACGTTGTTTTATTTATGAAATTAGTTTGTGAATTTTTACAACCCAGCGAACATTTTGTTTTACTGTTTGAAGAAATAATTTATTTGACTTTATTTTAAATTTGAAATTGGCTTTGGTTTTGAAAGGGGCAATTTGGCTTAGCCAAACCAGATGACATGGCATCATTATTGGGAGATTACTGTAGCATGATCCTCAGGGTGTTACAAATCTCCTCCACTACAAGAAATCTTGTCCCAAGATTTAAGAGGAAGAGTAAGGGGAAAGTTCTGGTTACAAAATTCTAATGGATCTTTTCGTTCTAGGTTGCGCTTCTCGAAGAAGTCGATCCCTTCCATTGGCATCTTCATTCCTCTGCTCTAGGTCAACATGATGAAGTCATCATCCTTTCTTCGGTATCTTTATCATACTTACGAAAGGACAAGGGGTAACTTTGGAAGAACAGACTCTACACGGTTGCTCATCTGGTAGAAAATATCAGGGAAGGTGGCGGAAAGTAACTCTCAAATTGAAACTTAAGAAAATATCAAGTGCAAAGTAAGAAGGTACCATGAGAAGTTTGAAGGAAATATTCCCCAGAGGCAATAATAAAGTTGTTATTTATATTTCCTTATATTATGATAAATGTTTATTATTCATGCTAGAATTGTATTAACCGGAAACTTAATACATGTGTGAATACATAGACAAAACAGAGTGCCCCTAGTATGCCTCTACTTGACTAGCTCGTTAATCAAAGATGGTTAAGTTCCCTAACCATAGACATGTGTTGTCATTTGATGAACGGGATCACATCATTAGAGAATAATGTGATGGACAAGACCCATCAGTTAGCTTAGCATAATGATCGTTAAGTTTTATTACTATTGCTTTCTTCATGACTTATACATATTCCTCTAATTATGAGATTATGCAACTCCCAAATACTGGAGGAACACCTTGTGTGCTATCAAACGGCACAACGTAACAGGGTGATTACAAAGATGCTATACAGGTGCCTCCGAAGGTGTTTGCTGGGTTGGCATAGATCAAGATTAGGATTTGTCACTCCAAGTATCGGAGGTGTATCTCTAGGCCCTCTCAGTAATGCACATCACTATAAGCCTTGCAAGCAATGTGACTAATGAGTTAGTTGCGGGTTGATGCATTACGGAACGAGTAAAGAGACTTGCCGGTAATGAGATTGAACTAGGTATGATGATATCGACGATCGAATCTCGAGCAAGTAACATACCGATGACAAAGGGAATAACGTATGTTGTTATTGCAGTTTGACCGATAAAGATCATCATAGAATATGTAGGAACCAATATGATCATCCATGTTCCGCTATTGGTTATTGACCGGAGATGTGTCTCGGTCATGTCTACATAGTTCTCGAACCCATAGGGTCCGCACGCTTAACGTTCGATGATGTTGTATTATGAGTTATCTGTTTTTGTGACCAAAGTTTGTTTGGAGTCCTGGATGAGATCACGGACATGACGAGGAGTCTCGAAGTGGTCGAGAGGTAAAGATTGATATATTGGAAGGTAGTATTTGGACACCGGAAGGGTTCCAGAGTGTATCGGGTACATATGGGAGTACGGGAGGGGTTACCGGAACCCCCCGGGGAAAGATATGGGCCATAGAAGGGAAGCTAACCAGCCCACAAGGGCCAGTGCGCCCCCAACAAGGGAGGAGGCCGAATTGGATTAGGGAAGGGGGCGCCACCCCCCTTTCCTTCTCCTACTCCCTCTCCTTTCCCCCTTTCCCCTCCATGAGAAGGAAAAAGAAGGGGGAGAGAATCCTACTAGGACTAGGAGTCCTAGTAGGACTCCCCCCTTATGGCGCGCCCCCTGGGGCCGGCCTGCTCTCTCCCTCCTTTATATACGTGGGTAGGGCACCCCTTGGAGACACACCAATTGTTCCAAGCCGTGTGCGGAGTCTCCCTCCACGGTTTACTCCTCTGGTCATATTCACGTAGTGCTTAGGCGAAGCCCTGCACGGATCACATCACCATCACCGTCACCACGCCGTCGTGCTGACGGAACTCTCCCTCGACACTTTGCTGGATCAAGAGTTCGAGGGATGTCATCGAACTGAACGTGTGCAGAACTCGGAGGTGCCGTACGTTCGGTACTTGATCAGTTGGGTCGCGAAGACGTTCGACTACATCAATCGCGTTAACCTAACGCTTCCACTTTTGGTCTACGAGGGTACGTGGACACACTCTCCCCATCTCGTTGCTATGCATATCCTAGATAGATCTTGCGTGAGCGTAGGAATTTTTTGAAATTGCATGCTACGTTCCCCAACAGTGGCATCCGAGCCAGGTCTATGCGTAGATAATATATGCACAAGTAGAACACGAAGAGTTGTGGGCGATAATAGTCATACTACTTACCACCAACGTCTTACTTTGATTCGGTGGTATTGTTGGATGAAGCGGCCCGGACCGACATTACATGACCGCGTTCATGAGACTGGTTCTACCGACGTGCTTTGCACACAGGTGGCTGGCGGGTGTTTGTTTCTCCAACTTTACTTGAATTGAGTTTGACTATGACCGGTCCTTGTTGAAGGTTAAAACAACACACTTGACGAAAAATCGTTGTGGTTTTGATGCATAGGTAAGAACGGTTCTTGCTAGAAGCCCGTAGCAACCACGTAAAACTTGCAACAACAAAGTAGAGGACGTCTAACTTGTTTTTGCAGGGCATGTTGTGATGTGATATGGTCAAGACGTGATGAGATATAAATTGTTGAATGAGATGATCATGTTTTGTAAGGGTTATCGGCAACTGGTAGGAGCCTTAAGGTTGTCGCTTTATTGTATGAAATGCAATCGCCATGTAATTGCTTTACTTTATCACTAAGCGGTAGCCATAGTCGTAGAAGCAATAGTTGGCGAGACGACAACGACGCTACGATGGAGATCAAGGTGTCAAGCCGGTGATGATGGATATCATGATGGTGCTTTGGAGATGGAGATCAAAGGCACAAGATGATGATGGCCATATCATGTCACGTATTTTGATTGCATGTGATGTTTATCCTTTATGCATCTTATTTTGCTTAGTATGACGGTAGCATTATAAGATGATCCCTCACTAAATTTCAAGGTACACGTGTTCTACTTGAGTATGCACTATTGCTACAGTTCATCGTGCCGAGACACCACGTGATGATCGGGTGTGATAAGCTCTATGTTCACATATGAAAGGATCGATATAGTTGACTAGAGGGGGGGAATAGGCAACTAACAATTTTTAGCGTTTCTTTACCAATTTAAACTTTGCATAAAAGTAGGTTGTCTAGATATGCAACTAGGTGAGCAACCTATATGATGCAACAACAATATGTACACAAGCAAGCAAGGGATGTAACACAAGATACGCTTGCACGAGTAAAGGGATGAGATAACTAAGAGTGGAACCGGTGAAGACGAGGATGTGTTACCGAAGTTCCTTCCCTTTGAGAGGAAGTACGTCTCCGTTGGAGCGGTGTGGAGGCACAATGCTCCCCAAGAAGCCACTAGGGCCACCGTATTCTCCTCACGCCCTCACACAATGCGAGATACCGTGATTCCACTATTGGTGCCCTTGAAGGCGGCGACCGAACCTTTACAAACAAGGTTGGGGCAATTCCACAACTTAATTGGAGGCTCCCAACAACACCACGAAGCTTCACCATAATGGAGTATGGCTCCGTGATGACCTCAACCGTCTAGGGTGCTCAAACACCCAAGAGTAATAAGATCCGCGAGGGATTAGTGGGGGGAATCAAATTTCTCTTGGTGGATGTGAAGATCGAGGCCTTCTCAACTAATCCCTATGAGATCAACAAGTTTGATTGGCTAGGGAGAGAGATCGGGCGAAAATGGAGCGTAGAGCAACAATGGAGCTTGGGGGTGGAAGAGGTAAGTCAACTCAGAGAAGAAGACTCCCCTTTTATAGTGGAAGAACAAATCCAACTGTTATCCACCAACTCAGCCTGTGGCGCACGGTACTATCGCACCGGAGGCGCAGCACTACCGCCAGGGCCCGTGGTACTACCGCAGGGCACTGCAGTACTACCGCACACACAGCAGTATCCAAAACAACCTTGATGCGATGAAGCAGAGGGCGGTAGAACCGCTGGCGCGGTACTACCGCAAGGTAGGGATAGTCCAGATTTGGGAAGGCACGAACATATAAAAATACATCTGTGGCAACTTCCGCTGAGTTTAGATCTATGCAAAAATCCGACATGGCAGTACCGCAAATCTGGAGCGGTACTACCGCGTAGGGCGCGGATGTAAAAAATTACATCCGCCCCTACTTCCGCTAGTGCTCCTGAGCCTGGCCTGAGGCCACGGTACTATAGCGCTAGGAGCAGTACTACCGTGGTCACCTGTGGTACTACCGCGCCCGCGGACGATACTACCGCAGGGGCCTGCAGTACTACCGCTCCGAAGAGCAGTACTGTCGCATGCCCCAGTTCAGCCACACTAGGAGTCCTTCATTTTGCAGAGACACAGAGAAACGGAGGATGCTCCAAAGAGCCAGAGGAAAGGTAGTGCAAAAGGAATAGATGTGTACATGTTGATTCCACCCAAACCTTTCGAACGCGGACCCCCTCTTGGTAGTATGACTTTCCTATGACTCAAATCCACCGAAAAGAAACATAGAGAAACATCGTCTTCAATAGTCTTCAAGGGGCACCAAATCGTCTTATGCCTAGACATGATATATCTGAAATGCTCAACGCACACGATTAGTCCGCAAAAGCATTGTCATCAATCACAAAAACTACTAAGGGATAAATATGCCCTTACAACATACAACGGGTGCAAGCCAGTTTTGCACGTGCAGAATACTCGGGTTAAACTTGGCGAGCCTAGCATATGCAGATATAGCCTCGAAACACTGAGACCAAAAGGTCGAACGTGAATTATATAGTAGATATGATCAACATAGAGATGTTCACCATTGAATACTACTCCATCTCACATGATGATCGGACATGGTTTAGTTGATATGGATCACGTGATCATTTAGATGACTAGAGAGATGTCTATCTAAGTGGGAGTTCTTAAGTAATATGATCAATTGAACTTTAATTTACCATGAACTTAGTCCTGAAAGTATTTGCAAATTATGTTGTAGATCAATAGCTCACGTTATAGCTCCCTGTTTATTTTTGATATGTTCCTAGAGAAAAATAAGTTGAAAGATGATAGTAGCAATGATGCAGACTGGATCCATGATCTGAGGATTATCCTCATTACTACACAGAAGAATTATTTCCTTGATGCACCGCTAGGTGACAGACCTTTTGGAGGACCAGATGTAGACGTTATGAATGTTTGGCAAGCTCGGTATGATGACTACTTGATAGTTTAGTGCGCCATGCTTTACGGCTTAGAACCGGGACTTCAAAAACGTTTTGAACACCACGGAGCATATAAGATGTTCCAAGAGCTGAAATTGGTATTTCAGACTCATGCCCAAGTCGAGAGGTATGATACCTCTGACAAGTACTTTGCCTACAAGATGGAGGAGGATATCTCAACAAGTGAGCATGTGCTCGGAATGTCTGAGTACTACAATCGCTTGAAACAAGCGGGAGTTAATCTTGCAGATAAGATAGTGATTGACAGAGTTCTCTAGTCACTATCACCAAGTTACTGGAACTTCGTGATGAACTATAATATGCAAGGGATGGTAAAGACAATTCCCGAGCTCTTTGCAATGCTAAAGGCTGCGGAGGTAGAAATCAAAAAGGAGCATCAAGTGTTGATGGTTAACAAGACCAGTAGTTTCAAAAAAACGGAAAAGGGAAGAAGGGGAACTTCAAGAAGAATAGCAAGCAAGTTGCTACTCCCAGGAAGAAGCCCAAGTCTGGACCTAAGCCTGAAACTGAGTGCTTCTACTGCAAAGGGATTGGTCACTGGAAGTGGAACTGGCCCAAGTATTTGGCGGATAAGAAGGATGGCAAAGTGAAAGGTATATTTTATATACATGTTATTGATGTGTACTTTACTAGTGTTCATAGTAACCCCAGGGTATTTGATATCGATTCAGTTGCTAAGATTAGTAACTCGAAACAGGAGTTACAAAATGAACAGAGACTAGTTGAGGGCAAGGCAACGATGTGTGTTGGAAGTGATTCCAAGGTTGATAAGATCACCATCGCATACTCCCTCTACCTTCGGGATTAGTGTTGAACCTAAATAAATGTTATTTGGTGTTTGCGTTGTGCATGAATATGATTGGATCATGTTTATTGCAATACGGTTATTCATTTAAGTCAGAGAATAATTATTGTTTTGTTTACATGAATAAAACCTTCAATGGTCATACACCCAATGTGAATGGTTTGTTGAATCTTGATCGTGGTTATACACATATTCATAATATTGATGCCAAAAGATGCAAAGTTGATAATGATAGTGCAACATATTTGTGGCACTGTCGTTTAGGTCATATTGGTGTAAAGCGCATGAAGAAACTCCATGCGGATGGACTTTTGGAATCACTTGATTATGAATCATTTGATGCTTGTGAACCATGCCTCATGGGCAAGATGACTAAGACTCCGTTCTCCGAAACAATGGAGCGAGCCACTAACTTATTGGAAATAATACATACCGATGTATGCGGTCCGATGAGTGTTGATGCTCGTGGCGGGTATCGTTATTTTCTAACTTCACAGTTGATTTGAGCAGATATAGGTATATCTACTTAATGAAACACAAGTCTGAATCATTTTGAAAAGTTCAAAGAATTTTAGAGTGAAGTGGAGAATCATCGTAACAAGAAAATAAAGTTTCTGCGATCTGATCTCAGAGGCGAATATTTGAGTTATGAGTTTTGGCCTTCATTTAGAACAATGTGGAATAGTTTCATAACTCACACCACCTGGAACACCACAACGTAATGGTGTGTCGGAACGTCGTAACCGTTCTTTTAGATATGGTGCGATCTATGATGTCTCTTACCGATTTACCGCTATCGTTTTGGGGGTTATGCATTAGAGACAATTGCATTCACGTTAAATAGGGGGCTACCTCTTGAGCACTGTGTTGGTTTCCCTTGAAGTGGAAAGGGTGATGCAGCAGAGCAGCGTAAGTATTTCCCTCAGTTTTTTAGAACCAAGGTATCAATCCAGTAGGAGGCCACGCACGAGTCCCTCGCACCTACACAAACAAATAAACTCCTCGCAACCAACGCGATAAAGGGGTTGTCAATACCTTCACGGTCACCTACGAGAGTGAGATCTGATAGATATGATAAGATAATATTTTTGGTATTTTTATGATAAAGAGAAATAAAGATGCAAGTAAAATAAATGGCAAATGAAATAACTAAGTATTGGAAGATTAATATGATGGAAAATAGACCCGGGGGCCATAGGTTTCACTAGTGGCTTCTCTCGAGAGCATAAGTATTACGGTGGGTGAACAAATTATTGTTGAGCAATTAACAGAATTGAGCATAGTTATGAGAATATCTAGGTATGATCATGTATATAGGCATCACGTCCAAGACAAGTAAACGGACTCCTGCCTGCATCTACTACTATTACTCCACACATCGACCGCTATCCAGTATGCATCTAGAGTATTAAGTTCAAGAGAACAGAGTAACACTTTAAGCAAGATGACATGATGTAGAGGGATAAACTCATGCAATATGATATAAACCCCACCTTGTTATCCTCGATGGCAACAATAAAATACGTGCCTTGCTGCCCCTACTATCACTGGGAAAGGACACCACAAGATTGAACCCAAAGCTAAGCACTTATCCCATTGCAAGAAAGATCAATCTAGTAGGCCATACCAAACTGATAATTCGAAGAGACTTGCAAAGATAACCAATCATACATAAGAGAATTCAGAGAAGATTCAAATATTGTTCATAGATAAGCTTGATCATAAACCCACAATTCATCGGTCTCAACAAACACACCGCAAAAGAAGATTACATCGAATAGATCTCCACAAGAGAGGGGGAGAACTTTGTATTGAGATCCAAAAAGAGAGAAGAAGCCATCTAGCTAATAACTATGGACCCGAAGGTCTGAAGTAAACTACTCACACTTCATCGGAGAGGCTATGGTGTTGATGTAGAAGCCCTCCGTGATCGATACCCCCTCCGACGGAGCTCCGGAAAAGGCCCCAAGATGGGATCTCATGGATACAGAAAGTTACGGTGGTGGAATTAAGTTTTTGGCTCCATATCTGGTAGTTTGGGGGTACGCAGGTATATATAGGAGGAAGGAGTTCGTCGGTGGAGCAACGTGGGCCCCACAAGGGTGGAGGGC
>NC_041386.1:157661218-157687453 GCF_002162155.2 Triticum dicoccoides | reverse complement strand
CTATCTCGTGCCTTCCTGGTTGATGTCTTGACATAGGGTCCAAGTCCTCTGGATCACGTTTGTTCCGAAAATCACATTCCCAAAGGTTTCATTCCGTTTGGACTCCGTTTGATATTTTTTTCTACGAAACTCTGAAATAGGCAAAAAAACAACAATTCTGGGCTGGGCCTCCGGTTAATAGGTTAGTCCCAAAAATAATATAAAAGTGTATAATAAAGCCCAATAATGTCCAAAACTAGCATGGAACAATCAAAAATTATAGATACGTTGGAGACGTATCATAGGGCACCATCTAAATCCGTTGAGACAACACCGTATGAACTTGGTTTGGCAAGAAATCAAAGTTGTCGTTTCTTAAAGTTTGGGGTTGCGATGCTTATGTGAAAAAGTTTCAAACTGATAAGCTCAAACCCAAATCGGAGAAGTGCGTCTTCATTGGATACCCAAAAGAAACTGTTGGGTACACCTTCTATCACAGATCCGAAGGCAAGATGTTTGCTGCTAAGAATGGATCCTTTCTAGAGGAGGAGTTTCTCTTGAAAGAAGTGAGTGGGAGGAAAGTAGAACTTGATGAGGTAATTGTACCTTCTCCCGAATTGGAAAGTAGTTCATCACAAAAATCAGTTCCAGTGATTCCTACACAAATTAATGAGGAAGCTAATGATGATGATCATGAAACTTCAGATCAAGTTACTACCGAACCTCGTAGGTCAACCAGAGTATGGTCCGCACCAGAGTGGTACGGTAATCCTGTTCTGGAAGTCATGTTACTAGACCATGACAAACCTACGAACTATGAGGAAGCGATGATGAGCCCAGATTCCGCAAAATGGCCTAAGGCCATGAAATCTGAGATGGGATCCATGTATGAGAACAAAGTATGGACTTTTATTGACTTGCCCGATGATCGGTGAGCCATTGAGAATAAATGTATCTTCAAGAGGAAGACGAACACTGATAGTAGTGTTACTATCAACAAAGCTTGAATTGTCACAATTTTTTTGACAAGTTCAAGGTGTTGACTACGATGAGAGTTTCTCACTTGTATCTATGCTTAAAGTCTGTCTGAATCATGTTAGCAATTGCCACATTTTATGATTACGAAATTTGGCAAATGGATGTCAAAACTGCATTCCTTAATGGATTTCTTAAAGAAGAGTTGTATATGATGCAACCAGAAGGTTTTGTCAATCCTAAAGGTGCTAACAAAGTGTGTAAGCTCCAATGATCCATTTCTAGACTGGTGCAAGCATCTCGGAGTTGGAATGTACGCTTTGATAGTGTGATCAAAGCATATGGTTTTATACAGACTTTTAGAGAAGATTGTATTTACAAGAAAGTGAGTGGGAGCTATGTAGCATTTCTGGTATTATATGTGGATGACATATTGTTGATTGGAGATAATACATATTTTCTGGATAGCATAAAAGGATACTTGAATAAGAATTTTTCAATGAAAGACCTCAGTGAAGCTACTTACATATTGGGCATCAAGATCTATAAAGATAGATCAAAACGCTTGATAAGACTTTCGATGAGTACATACCTTGATAAGATTTTGAAGGAGTTCAAAATGGATCAGTCAAAGAAGGAGTTCTTGGATGAGTTGTAAGGTATGAAGTGAGTAAGACTCAAAACCCGACCACGGCAGAAAATAGAAAGAGAATGAAAGTCATTCCCTGTGCCTCAGCCATAGGTTCTATAAAGTATGATATGTTGTGTACCAGACCTATTGTGTACCTTGACATGAGTTTGGCAAAGGGGTACGATAGTGATCCAGGTGTGGATCACTGGAGAACGGTCAAATTTATCCTTAGTTACCTAAGAGGACTAAGGAAATATTTCTCGGTTCTGGAGGTAATAAAGATTTCGTCGTAAAGAGTTACGTCGATGCAAGCTTTTACATCGATTCAGATGACTCTGAGTCTCAATCTGGATTCATATTGAAAGTGGGAGCAATTAGCTAGAGTAGCTCCATGCAGAGCATTGTGGACAAAGAAAATTTGCAAAATACACACGACTCTGAATATGACAGACCCGTTGACTAAACTTCTCTCACAAGCAAAACATGATCACACCTTAGTACTCTTTGGGTGTTAATCACATAGCGATGTGAACTAGATTATTGACTCTAGTAAACCCTTTGGGTGTTAGTCACATGGCAATGTGAACTAATCACATAAAGATGTGAACTATTGGTGTTAAATCACATGACGATGTGAACTAGATTATTGACTCTAGTGCAAGTGGGAGACTGAAGGAAATATGCCCTAGAGGCAATAATAAACTTGTTATTTATATTTCCTTATATCATGATAAATGTTTATTATTCATGCTAGAAATGTATTAACCGGAAACTTAATACATGTGTGAATACATAGACAAAACAGAAGTGTCCCTAGTATGCCTCTACTTGACTAGCTCGTTAATCAAAGATGGTTAAGTTTCCTAACCATAGACATGTGTTGTCATTTGATGAATGGGATCACATCATTAGAGAATGATGTGATGGACAAGACCCATCTGTTAGCTTAGCATAATGATCATTAAGTTTTATTGCTATTGCTTTCTTCATGACTTATACATATTCCTCTGACTATGAGATTATGCAACTCCCGAATACCGGAGGAACACCTTGTGTGCTATAAAACGTCACAACATAACTGGGTGATTATAAAGATGCTCTATAGGTGTCTCCGAAGGTGTTTTTTGGGTTGGCATAGATCGAGATTAGGATTTGTCACTCCGAGTATCGGAGGGGTATCTCTGGGCCCTCTCAGTAATGCACATCACTATAAGCCTTGCAAGCAATGTGACTAATGAGTTAGTTGCGGGTTGATGCATTACGGAACGAGTAAAGAGACTTGTTGGTAACGAGATTGAACTAGGTATGATGATATCAACGATCGAATCTCGGGCAAGTAACATACCGATGACAAAGGGAATAACGTATGTTGTTATTGCGGTTTGACCGATAAAGATCTTAGTAGAATATGTAGGAATCAATATGAGCATCCAGGTTCCGCTATTGGTTATTGACCGGAGATGTGTCTCGGTCATGTCAACATAGTTCTCAAACCCGTAGGGTCCGCACGCTTAACGTTCGATGACGATTCGTATTATGAGTTATGTGTTTTGGTGACCGAAGTTTGTTCGGAGTCCCGGATGATATCACGGACATGACGAGGAGTTTCGAAATGGTCGAGAGGTAAAGATTGATATATTGGAAGGTAGTATTTGGACACTGGAAGGGTTCCAGAGTGTATCGGGTACATACCGGAGAACCGGAGGGGTTACGGGAACCCCCCCGGGGAAAGATATGGGCCATGTGGGCCATAGGAGGGAGGCTAACCAGCCCAAAAGGGCTGGTGCGCCCCCCATAAGGGAGGAGGCTGAATTGGATTAGGGAAGGGGGCGCCACCCCCTTTCCTTCTCCTACTCCCTCTCCTTTGCCCCTTTCCCCTCCATGAGAAGGAAAAAGAAGGGGGGAGGGGGCGAATCCTACTAGGACTAGGAGTCTTAGTAGGACTCCCCCCTTATGGCACGCCCCCTAGGGTCATCCTCCTCCCTCTCCCTCCTTTATATACATGGCAGGGCACCCCTTGGAGACACACCAATTGTTCCAAGCCATGTGCGGCGTCTCCCTCCACGATTTACTCCTCCGGCCATATTCACGTAGTGCTTAGGCGAAGCCCTGCGCGGATCACATCACCATCACCGTCATCATGCCGCCGTGCTGACAGAACTCTCGCTCGACACTTTGCTGGATCAAGAGTTCGAGGGACGTCATCGAGCTGAACGTGTGCAGAACTCGGAGGTGCCGTACGTTCGGTACTTGATCGGTTGGATCGCGAAGACGTTCGACTACATCAACCGCGTTAACCTAACTCTTCCGCTTTCGGTCTACGAGGGTACGTGGACACACTCTCCCCCTCTCATCGCTATGCATCTCGTAGATAGATCTTGCGTGAGTGTATGAATTTTTTTGAAATTGCATGCTACGTTCCCCAACAAAGTTTCGAGCGGGCAGGCACTTGTTCGATGACTAATCAGAAGGTGAAAGGGGTCTGGGGCAACGAAAATAACTTTTGCGTTTGATACGACAGTAGATGATCTATAGGAAGGTGGCTCGTGATTTACATACGAAGCCAAGTGTGAGGAATAACTTTAGAGGCAGGGGTGTGTAGGAGAGTTAGTTTTTGATCCTGTGGAAGTGTGGTTTATGGGCCCACCATGTGGGTTAAAGGTAGGAAGGACGCTCACATGTTGGACGGATGATAGTTGGGCAGCTGAGAGGATAGCCTGTCAGTTATGTTGGCAACAATGTCGATACCAAGCTCAGGGACGAAGAGAACCATTTTCCTGCTCGTGAAGCGATGCGGACCAATAGGCAAAGTTCTCGTCCATCAGTGATTTCCGGAATGTCATCAACAATAGCAACAACGTCTTACTGACAGAGTTGTACACCGAGGTGTTTACATAAGCAGGGAATTATCACTTCTCAGGTAAGTTAGTTTACAAGAAAGGTTAAACAAAACAATGGAAAGGAAAATATGATTATTAGATTTAAACAGAACAATGGAAAGGAAAATGCGTTTAGACACATATTCCAGGGGTATATCCTTCCCAAGGACAAGCAGAGCATGATATCCATGATAGGATATAATGTAGAAAACCCTTTACGTAAGGGGAGAGAAATTTCATGACATTACCCATACAATGGTGTTTGGATAATTGAGCAAGAAACATTTAGCATTGGGCTTCAAATGTTCTTGTTGAAAATTGGAGTACCGCAAACATGCTTTGAGATATCATTGACATGGTCTTCAAGCAAAGGTCAGACTTGGATACACAAAGGATTCATCAGGAACAACTTATAGAATAAGTCTTACAACTTCCTCATGGAAGAATGATTAACCTTGCTAAAAGGGAAACTATAGCAATAGGTCCTCCGGCCAGGTGTGCTAGGCATGACATCACCTTACAGGGTCATATAAAGACCAACGCTATAACTCTTGGATATATGTTTCAACCATCATATCTGATCGAGATTCATAACTGATTGGCGTCTGGATACCTAAGACTCAGGATGCAGAGAAGAAAAGGTGCACAAATTGACGGGATGCCATTGTAAGATTCTCGGGAAATTAACTATGGAAGTGAGTTCCAAAACAAGAGTTCATCATTAAACCTAGGAGAAGATGAGGAGGTGGCTGATGGACACAACGACAATCCATCAAGATTTCCAAAAAGATGGATTTCCACAATTAGGTGAACAAGGAGATAACATTTGACAGGTCAAATGATATAATGATGTATGCTCGAGGAAAACCTACACAATTAAACATTGGTTGAAAGGTGCACTTGGAAATAGGGACCAAGTAGCACCATCAATGTTAGAATGTTGACTTAATGACCAAAAGACCTAGAATGAAACTATCAACCATTCACTTCAAAGCATTAGGATTCCTATAAGTTTTGAATTCACAACTCATAGTTCAATTGTCGGCATTCCGGTTAGAAACAACACGGGGGCCAAGAAATGAACAGAGATGGCAAGAAGTATTACTATACCAAGAATTCTTAAGAGGTGGAGAAATCCTCACCACATCCTTGACATAAAAGATGGTAATACTCCAAGGTAGAACATATCACAAGATGGATAAAAAGGAACTCAATGTACTACACAAAACATGAACAAGTTTGTGTTGGAGGGAGGGCAATAACGTTGTTGATGATAATGCAAACCATCAAGGAGCAAGGATGGTATTTCTCATCATGAATTCAATTGATATCCTGGAAGAGCTCAGAATGCTGATGATGATCACGACACATTTGTCGAGAGATTTCATGAAGATGTAATTGATCGGCGATGACATCAAGTCAAAGGAATGATGAAGCGAAAGGTTATTGGAACCATGGGTACGACACAAACTCGAAATCAAGCTTGTTGTTCAAGGCTAAATGGTATGACGAGGAAGATCGACCTAAGGTTAGCTCATCATAAAAAATTGTGCACCGGGAAGAAGGACCAGGTAGCACAGTTAAAATTTAGCACAATGATGATATAGCCAATCAGGCTAGGAATGACTTGAAGGATTAATAAGCTCATAATCAACGACGATTACTTAGAGTTATTGAATTTGAGTGCGGAACTGATTCACTTATCGGTGTCCTTGAGTGTCTAACAACTCAAAACCCGGGGGAAATTGGAATCGGTGAGAAATAATACTTGAAGAAGAACTCATAAGAAGTAATATGGTTCTGTGATATTATTGAGATACCACGGGGTAATACTCAAAGGTAGATCATAATAGAGGTTGGACGGGTGCATTGATCTGTAGAGGACAAGTGGTTTAACTTGTCCACGAAGTGGAATCAAAGGAGAATATGTTCGGAACCACATATGCAAATGATCAAACCATAGATACTAGATGAACTTATAACAAGGGGGTAATTATTTTATTTTTATTTTTTTACAAGAAGCTTCCATGATGAGATCTGCACAGTGTCCATGGGCATGAACGCAAAGTTCAAGGTCGACTCGCACTTATCCAACGCATACCTTTTCATTCACTTCTCACTTTCGATGAAGTGGTAGAGTTGAAACCTTATTTGACATAACACCCGTAGAGTATGACCCGTAGTAGTTTCCGGGTTCACACGATTTAGAGAAGGCATAGGTTCAACCCATAGGGGCATCTTAGAAACATATACCACAAGCTTCAAGAGTAAATATCACCAGCTCGAAAGCAGAGCATGGTTGGTCAAATCAAGGAATATGATTTACCAATGGCATTATGTATCATGAAAAGAACTTCCAAAGTGATTGAGTATGAAGGATATTGTCGGATAAAATCCATTAAAGGATCCGGTGGTCCTCAAGGGATCTGATGTGGACATCGGTACTCAACCAGAGGAAGAAAGAATGCAAGGAGATCAGATTATAGAAACAACTGACTAATTCAAATCTTAAATGCAAAAGAATTAGGATTTCCAAATCAAGGGATCAGAAGCAAACGCTCTGATCAAGGATGGATAAATTGAGTAGGCTTAGGGTTACAATCGATGGCAATTTGATTGGTGAGATCCAGCTCATGTTTAAAATGAAGTCTGAGCCGGAAGGATGAATTCTAGGATATGGTTGAGGATTGCGAGTATTCGCAACATATCGAATCTAAGGACTCAAAATGATAATGACAAAGGATACTATGAATATTGCTAGTCATATGGAACGTAACCATAATGCCAGCAAACAAGTATTTGCAGAGCAATAGTGGGCAGAGGATCATTGGAAGATCAGATAGTATTTCAAAGAATTTTGTGAAACACCTGAACAACTAGGGATGGACAGATCCCTCGTAAGTGCGAGAAATTGTTCGTGTGGGTATTAACGCAGAAAAGAGTTGCAAAGCAGTAGGCACAAAGGATTCTCGGAATATCGAAGAATTTTTCAGGGTATCAAGTAATAACAAGGGCAACTGGGAATGAAGGCATGAACGACAAGCATAAGTAGTTATCCATAAGGATTTATCGATGGTCAGGAATAGCAAAAGCGGTGGACACAAAGTCTCAATAGAACATCGGAGAGTATCTTCGGAATCTTCTGGTGCACCAAGTAATCATCTGGAGTGAGGGGCTCTCTGGAAGGAAGTAGTTACGAGAACCTAGAGTCAGATTTAGTAAAATCATTTAACCCGAATAGAAGAGAGATCAGAGCCCTAGAGTATAAGTCGAGGAATAAAAGATCCTAATACCACCCAATGGCGACGTGGGCCCGTAAGCCGCACAACCATGCATGTTAGTAAAAGTTTTGTAATGACTAGACTGAACTTCAGCCAAAGAGTTTGGAAGGGGGATTCCTACAGGCAGTCGGCTCTGATACCAACTTGTGACAACCCCGATTTGACCGTACACTAATCATGCACACACATGTGTACGACCAACATCAGGGACTCACGGGAAGATATCACAACACAACTCTAGACACAAAATAAAATCATAATAGCTTTATATTACAAGCCAGGGGCCTCGAAGGCTCGAATACAAATGCTCATAGACACAAGAGTCAGCGGAAGCAATAATATCTAAGTACAGACATAAGTTAAACAAGTTTGCCTTAAGAAGGCTAGCACAAAAGTAGCAACAATCGAAAAGGTAAGGCCTCCTGCCTGGGACCTCCTAACTACTCCTTGAAGTCGAACTCCACGTAGAATCATTGAGGGAGTCCTGGATTAGGGGGTGTTCGGATAGCCGAACTATACCTTCAGCCGGACTCCTGGACTATGAAGATGCAAGATTGAAGACTCCGTCCCGTGTCCGGAAGGGACTTTCCTTGGCGTGGAAGGCAAGCTTGGCGATACGGATGTTCAGATCTCCTATCATTGTAACCGACTCTATGTAACCCTAACCCTCTCCGGTGTCTATATAAACCGGGGGGTTTAGTCCGTAGGACAACATACACATCAACAATCATACCATAGGCTAGCTTCTAGGGTTTAGCCTCTCTGATCTCGTGGTAGATCTACTCTTGTACTACCCATATCATCAATATCAATCAAGCGGGACGTAGGGTTTTACCTCCATCGAGAGGGCCCGAACCTGGGTAAAACTTCGTGTCCCTTGCCTCCTGTTACCATCCGGCCTAGACGCATAGTTCGGGACCCCCTACCCGAGATCCGCCGGTTTTGACACCGACATTGGTGCTTTCATTGAGAGTTCCTCTGTGCTGTCACCGTCAGGCCCGATGGTTCCTACGATCATCAATGGCGATGCAGTCCAGGGTGAGACCTTCCTCCTGGACAGATCTTCATCTTTGGCGGCTATGCACTGTGGGCCAATTCACTTGGTCATCTAGAGCAGATCGAATGCTACGCCCCTGGCCATCAGGTCAGATTCAGAAATTTAAACTACATGGCTGACATCCGCGGGGACTTGATCTTCGACGGACTCGAACCACCGCCGAGAGCGCCACACTGCCACGATGAGCATGATCTAGCTCTGCCGCCGAACAGTGCCCTGGAGGCCGCACCCGCATCGGCTCCGACCCTTAGTTCGAAGCCAACCGCGCCGATCGAGGATGGGCGGTTGGACGCTACCTCGGGGGCTATGATCCCAACGACGGTTGAGCCGAACACCAGCCCCGTACTCTGCGAGACTCGTGACTCCACGGAGCCGGATTCTTCTCCGAACTCCGAACCCTCCGCGCCCCTGCCGATCGAATCCGATTGGGCGCCGATCATGGAGTTCACGGCCGCGGACGTCTTTCAGCACTCGCCTTTCGGCGATATCCTGAAGTCACTGAAGTCTCTCTCTTTATCAGGAGAGCCCTGGCCAGACTACGGTCAGCAAGGTTGGGGTACGGACGATGAAGAAATTCAAAACCCACCCACCACCCACTTTGTAGCCACTGTCGACGACTTAACCGACATGCTCGACTTCGACTCTGAAGACATCGATGGTATGGACGCCGATGAAGGAGATGATGAAGAACCAGCGCCTACTAGGCCCTGGAAAGCCACCTCGTCATATGACATATACATGGTGGACACCCCCAAAGAGGGAGAGGGCGACGGAACAACGGAGGATGACCCCTCCAAGAAACAGCCCAAGTGCCAGCGTCAGCAGCACCGCTCAATATCCCGCCAACACAAAAATGGCGATTCCAGCACGGGAGATAATAATACTCCGGAGAGTGCCAAAGAAAACCCCCTCCAGCAAGGTTTAGCACAGGAGGATGGAGAAACCAGCCCTCATGAGAGAGTGGCAGACAGAGAGGTCGAAGACGACAATTACATGCCTCCCTCCGAAGACGAGGCAAGCCTCGACGACGACGAATTCGTCATGCCAGAGGATCCCGTCGAGCAAAAGTGTTTCCAACGCAGGCTTATGGCCACGACAAGAAGCCTCAAGAAAAAACAGCAACAACTCCGAGCTGATCAAGATTTGCTGGTAGACAGATGGACCGAAGTCCTTGCGTCCGAAGAGCATAAACTCGAACGCCCCTCCAAGAGTTACCCAAAGCGCAGGTTGCTACCCCAATTAGAGGAGGAAGCACTTGATGCGGCCGAACGGCCACCTCGTGGCCGCGACAGAGAGGCCTCCCGGCCCTCCACTCAAGCCGCACCCCGTACCAAGGCACAGAATATGCGCCGGACTTACGAGACATGCTGGAGGACAAGGCAAGGCAAACACGACCGATCTATGGATCGCGTGGGCATCCCACGGCTCGAGACGGTAACTGTCACACCGGCCACAAATTCGGCAGGGCCGAACACAGTAGACAAAACTCATTGGAGCTACGTCATGATATCGCCCAGTACAGAGGCGCCGCACACCCACTGTGCTTTACAGACGAAATAATGGATCATCAAATCTCCGAGGGTTTCAAACCCATAAACATCGAATCATATGATGGCACAACAGACCCTGCGGTATGGATCGAGGATTATCTCCTTCATATCCACATGGCCCGCAGCGACGATTTTCACGCCATCAAATACCTCCCACTCAAGCTTAAAGGACCAGCTCGACATTGGCTCAACAGCTTACCAACAGGATCAATCAGTTGTTGGGAGGACCTGGAAGCCGCATTCCTCGACAATTTCCAGGGCACTTATGTGCGACCCCCAGACGCCGATGACCTAAGTCACGTAATTCAGCAGCCAGAGGAATCGGCCAGGCAATTCTGGACATGGTTCCTAACAAAGAAAAATCAAATAGTCGACTGTCCGGACGCTGAGACCCTAGCAGCCTTCAAGCACAATATCCGTGACGAGTGGTTGGCCCGTCACCTTGGACAGGAAAAGCCGAAATCCATGGCAGCACTCACGACACTCATGACCCGCTTTTGTGCGGGAGAAGACAGCTGGCTTGCTCGCAGCAACAATATGACCAAGAACCCTGGTAGTTCGGACACCAGGGACATTAGTGGCAGGTCGCGTCGCAACAAGCAGAAGCGCCGCATTAACGGCGATAATGCTGAGGATACGGCAATTAATGCCGGATTCAGAGGCTCTAAATCCGGTCAGCGGAAAAAGCCATTCAAAAGGAATCCTAGGGGCCCGTCCAGCTTGGACCGAATACTCGATCGCTTGTGCCAAATACATGGCACCCCCGAAAAGCCGGCCAATCACACCAACAGGGATTGTTGGGTGTTCAAGCAGGCAGGCAAGTTAAGCGCCGACAATGAAGATAAGGGGCTGCATAGCGATGATGACGAGGAGCCCCGGCCGCCGAACAACAATGGACAGAAGGGTTTTCCCTCACAAGTGCAGACGGTGAACATGATATACGAAACCCACGTCCCAAAAAGGGAGCGGAAGCGCGCGTTAAGGGACGTATACGCGGTAGAGCCAGTCGCCCCAAAGTTCAACCCATGGTCCTCCTGCCCGATCACCTTTGATCAAAGAGACCATCCCACTAGCATCCGTCATGGCGGATTTGCCGCATTGGTTCTAGACCCAATTATTGATGGATTTCATCTCACTAGAGTCCTCATGGACGGCGGCAGCAGCCTGAACTTGCTTTACCAGGATACAATGCAAAAAATGGGCATCGATCCCTCGAGGATTAAGCCCACCAAAACGACCTTTAAAGGCGTAATACCAGGTGTAGAGGCCAACTGTACAGGCTCAGTCACACTTGAAGTGGTCTTCGGATCCCCGGATAATTTCCGAAGCGAGGAATTGGTCTTCGACATAGTCCCATTCCGCAGTGGCTATCATGCACTGCTTGGACGAACCGCATTCGCCAAATTCAATGCGGTACCGCACTACGCATACCTCAAGCTCAAGATGCCAGGCCCTTGTGGAGTAATTACGGTCAATGGAAACACCGAACGCTCCCTCCGAACGGAGGAGCACACGGCGGCCCTTGCAGCGGAAGTACAAAGCAGCCTCTCCAGGCAGTTCTCCAGTCCGGCCATTAAACGCCCGAACACCGTCAAGCGCGCCCGGAGTAACCTACAACAAGACCGCCTGGCACGTTCCGAGCAGGCGTAGCAATGCGGCCCCAACCCCAACCCTAGCAAAAAGGTGACGCCAGTACTTCGCATACATAATTACGCTCTAGAAATACCATGGGCATAGGGGAGGGGCACCATCACGGCACGCCCAAAACACGGCTTAAACCGCACCAGGGGCTGCCGATTTTTTACTTTTCTCTTACTTCCAGGACTCTACTCTTCGGAAGGCCTGTTCGGCAGTTCAATTGCCGCACAATCGATGCAAGAACCAGGGAAGCAAACAAGCCATGCTGCATTACGGAAATCCCAGGTGGTCTCTATCACGAGCAGTATACCTGTTTCGCATACTATTCCGCAGCTTGCCCCTGGAGCAGACATGTTAAATAGTCCAACTTTTTGTTTATCGCATTACTTGTATCGTTCTGCTTTGATCGCAGCTATTTTTCATAAACAATGCATAGCTTTTGTCTATTTTTGCACTATCTTTTTATAAATAAATGTTCCTTAACGACATGTTGCACCCGTACAACTTGGTACGGCCAAAATACGCCAGGGGCTTTTAGCACCCCTCAATATGGTGTGAGAAGTCCGAACACTTTCACAAGTGCGGCACCTCGAACTTATAGCATTATATGCATCAGCTCCGAATCATGTCTTGGGTCAATAGTTGGGTTTGCCCGGCTCCTATGTTTTGGTGCCTTACGTTACGCTATATCGGCTAAGGTAGCACTAGGAGAACCACTGCGATTGTGCCCCAGTTGAGCTGGGACGAGCACCTTAGTGGAGAAAGCTAAAATTGACTGTCATGATGAAGCGAGAGCTGGTCACTGTTCGAGAGGTTTTTTCGAGTCCCTAAAGACTTATGCCGCTTAGGGCGACGAGTCGGCTCTGTCCGGCCAAGGCGTGGATAGCGCCCCGAACTCGGTCTTCCGAATACTAGGGGCTTCGCCGAAATTTAAAATTATAGAATTCTATGGCTAAGTGAGAGTGTTCATGCATTATAGTCCGATTGCCTCATTCGGCGGGCTGAGCGCCTCCCTCGACGGACCCAAACATGGGAAAAAGAGCGCCCAGATTTATCCCCGAACACCCCGGCACTAGTGGCAAGGGGAAGAAGCCGACGACTCACCATCTCTCAGTATTGATAAACAGCCGCACATAAGGTAATATTTTAAATTCAAGCAGCATTGCTCAGCGCATATGAACAAGTTTTCAGCGCACAGGACACAAACGAGCGAGTTTTAATCAAAAATTACATCCCTAGTACATTCATCCGCCACAAGGTGGGCACCCTTCAGAACATCCTTATAGTAATTTTCGGGCTTGCGATGCTCCTTCCCCGCTGGCGGCCCGTCCTTCACAAGCTTCTCCGCATACAGCCTGCCCCAGTGCACCTTAGCACGAGCAAAGGCCCTACGGGCACCTTCAATACAGACGGAGCGCTTGATGACTTCGAGCCTTGGACGGGCCTCCACCAGCCGCCGCACCAGCCTGAAATAGCTCCCAGGCAGAGCCTCTCCAGGCCACAGCCGAACTAGGAGGCCCTTCATGGCCTGTTCGGCCGCCTTGTGGAGCTCGACCAGCTGCTTCAGCTGGTCGCTTAGGGGCACGGGGTGTCCGGCCTCAGCATACTGAGACCAGAACACCTTCTCCGTCGAGCTGCCCTCCTCGGCTCGATAGAATGCGGCGGCATCGGATACACTCCGGGGAAGATCTGCAAATGCCCTAGAGAGCTCTGGATTCGGGTAAGTATCAAGTAACTCACGTTTATGTGTTTACTTTGCATAAAGAATGCCTTACCCGCCGCTATTTTCTTCACCTCATCCAACTCCTGGAGGGTCTTCTGGGATTCGGCCTTAGCAGACTTGGCATTTTCAATAGCCGCCACGAGCTCGGACGCTCGCGTCTTCGAGTCAAGCTCCAAACTCTCATGTTTCTTCATGAGAACCTGGAGCACTTGCCGCACCTTGCTAACCTCGGCCTCATACCTCTCCCGCTTGGTGCGCTCCATGGCCGCACTCTTCTCGGCCTCGAGCAGCGCTTGCTTAAGGGTCGCTACCTCAGATGTGGCCCCTACAATAGCCATGTTAATCATGTCATTTCTTGCAATTGCACCTTTTTTATATACATATTCAACCAAGGTATTTCTTACCTTCCTTCTCCTCGAGCTGCTTCTTGGCACACCCGAGCTCTTGCTCGGACTTCTCGAGGCTCTGCTTCAGCGTGTCCACTTCCGCAGTGAGTACGGCGGACGCAGCAGAGAAGCCTGCACACGCATATTGACTCCTTTTGTTAGACTCCTGCGAATTTTTTGATCCTCTATTCGGCTTTTCTTCCCGAACGCCCAATAGAGCATCAGGGGCTACTGTCTATGCGATAATTATTTACACATTATTTACTTACCTCAAAGCCTGTCAAAAGGCTAGTACAAGCTTCAGTCAGTCTGCTCTTGGCGGACTGAACCTTCTGGACCACCGCACTCGTAATAGCGCAGTGCTCCTCATCGATGGAAGCGCCTTGGAGCGCCTCCAACATATTGCCCGGCGCCTCCGGATGGACAGGGGTCGCCGGCACGGTGGACTTGCTCCTCTTGGAAGGAGGTCCCCCGCCGAACTCCGGAACCCTTGAAGGTTCCGTAGCGGTGTCCGGCCTAAAGCCGGACTTGGAGCCCTGGGGGGTTTCATCCCCTTTACTCCTGGAGTCCGGGAGGTCGCCTTGCGGCGCCTCCGAGACCACCTCCTCCCTGCTTGGAACCTGTTGCGAGGTGTTGTCCATAGGACGGGGGAGGAAGCCGTCGGAAGCGAGTTCACCTCCGACGAGTCCAGTGAGCCGCTCGACGACGCGTCGAGACGGTCTTTGGGTGGGCTGCATAAGCATATTCGACATAAGGGAAAGTTGTGCAATACACGAATACTATGAATTACTCCGGTATCCGGATACTTACGATTTTGCCAGGGGCTTAGCCCTGGGCTGCCACTCCTCTTTGCCGTCGTCGGCGTCGTCGGAGTAGTCCGGAGGAAGGGTTTTCCCCTTCTTGGACCCTCCGGCCTCCTCAGAGAGGGCGCCCTTCCTTTTCTTCTCTCCTCCCACTAGAGGGGGAGAGGTCTCTTCTTCTTCCTCCTCGTCTTCACGAGAGGAAGGCGCTTCGGGACCGTCGGATGACGAATCCGACACCTCCTGGCGCCGGGCACTCTTTCGAGTCCCCGTGGCCCTTTTCGTGGCCTTCTTCTCCGGCACCACATAGGGCGCCGGAACCACCAGCTTCGCCAAGCGAGCGTCCGCTGGGCCTTCGGGCAAAGGAGCCGGACAGTTGATCTGTCCGGACGTCACCTCCCAATCCTATCAAAGATAAGGGAACTCAGATCCCGCATAGAGTCAAACTATGAAAAACTGATACCCTGTAAAAGGACAAAGACAGCTTACCGCATGAGCGTGATGCTGAGTACTGAATTCGCGATCCTCGGCAGTGGATGCGGGAGCCTCGGCGCCCTTGAAAAGCATCCTCCAGGCATCTTCGTACGTCGTGTTGAAGAGCCTGTTTATAGTTCGATGCTGCACCGGGTCGAACTCCCACAGGTTGAAGGCCCGTCGTTGACACGGGAGGATCAGGCAAATGAGCATAACCCGGACTATGTTGACAAGCTTGAGCTTCTTGTCCACCAGGGTTTGGATGCATGTTTGGAGTCCGGTCAGCTCTCCTTTTTTACCCCAAGACAGGCCTGTCTCCTTCCAGGAGGTGAGCCGCATAGGGGGGCCGGATCGAAACTCAAGGGGTGCGACCCATTCAGTGTCGCGCGGCTCGGTGACGTAAAACCACCCTGATTGCCACCCCTTCAGGGTCTCCACAAAGGAGCCCTCGAGCCACAGGACGTTGGCCATCTTGCCAACCATGGCACCGCCGCACTCCGCCTGGCTGCCGCGCACCACCTTTGGCTTGACGTTGAAAGTCTTAAGACATAGGCCGAAATGGGGGCGGATGCGGAGGAACGCCTCGCACACGACGATAAACACCGAGATGTTGAGGACGAAGTTCGGGGCCAGATCGTGGAAATCCAGGCCGTAGTAGAACATGAGCCCCCGGACCAATGGATGCAGAGGGAAGCCCAGTCCGCGGAGGAAATGGGGGAGGAATACCACCCTCTCATGGGGCCTAGGAGTGGGGATGAGCTGCCCCTTTTCGGGAAGCCGGTGCGCGATGTCGCTAGCCAGATATCCGGCCTTCCTCAGCTTTTTGATGTGTCCCTCCGTGACGGAGGAGACCATCCACTTGCCTCCCGCTCCGGACATGACTGGAGAAGGTTGAGGTGGTAGTGCGGACTTGGGCGCTGGAGCTCGAGTGCGCAAGAATTGATAGGCGAAGGAGGAAGAAGGCGTAGGTGAAAAGGTGGATCCTTATCCCCTTATATGGGTGGACGCAACTACATGTCCCCACCAGCCTGGTGAAACTCGCTTATCTCCAAGCGCCGTAATCAAAGGCGCGGTTGGGTTACCCATGCCCGTATTGATGAGAATCCCGGAATAAAGGGACACGATCTCTGCTTTGACAAGACGTGCCAAGGAAACCGCCTCGCATAACGCGCTGAGGTGGGATAATGAAACAACTCGGACAAAGGCTTGGCCGTGGTGTGTCACGCTACGGAATACGTCAGCAGATTAGATTTGTGTAAATATTATTCTCTCTATGGCAATATGTGGAAACTTATTTTGCAGAGCCGGACACTATCTTTGTGTTCAAAATCTTCTATGAAGTACTTGGAGGAGGAACCCGCCTTGCAATGCCGAAGACAAACTGCGCGTCGGACTCATCATCATTGAAGCCTGGTTCAGGGGCTACTAAGGGAGTCCTGGATTAGGGGGTGTTCGGATAGGCGAACTATACCTTCAGCCGGACTCCTGGACTATGAAGATGCAAGATTGAAGACTCCGTCCCGTGTCCGGAAGGGACTTTCCTTGGCGTGGAAGGCAAGCTTGGCGATACGGATGTTCAGATCTCCTACCATTGTAACCGACTCTATGTAACCCTAACCCTCTCCGGTGTCTATATAAACCGGGGGGTTTTAGTCCGTAGGACAACATACACATCAACAATCATACCATAGGCTAGTTTCTAGGGTTTAGCCTCTCTGATCTCGTGGTAGATCTACTCTTGTACTACCCATATCATCAATATTAATCAAGCAGGACATAGGGTTTTACCTTCATCGAGAGGGCCCGAACCTGGGTAAAACTTTGTGTCCCTTGCCTCCTGTTACCATCCGGCCTAGACGCACAGTTCGGGACCCCCTACCCGAGATCCGCCGGTTTTGACACCGACAATCATCCTCGGGATCCTCTGGCTCCTGGAGTCCATCATATGATTGCAATAACCGGGAAAAGGGGAAAAAGAAGTAGCAAAGCAACCATGAGTACTCGCAAGCAAGGATCTACACTACATATGCATTGGTATCAATGAAATGGGTAGTATCTATGGACTGAACTGCAGAATGCCAAAATAAGAGGGGGAAAGCTAGTCCTAGTGAAGACTATGCTTCTTGCATCCTCCATCTCGAAGCATATAGAAGAGAATAGCTAGTAAGTTCACCAAGTATCATCGTATAGCACAATCCTACCCAGCGATCCTCTCCTCGTCGCCCTGTGAGAGAGCGATCACCGGGTTGTATCTGGCACTTAAAAGGGTGTGTTTTATTAAGTATCCGATTATAGTTGTCATAAGGTCGAGGTACAACTCTGGGTCGTTCTTTTACCGAGGCACATCGCTATTCGAATAGAACAACTTCCTTGCAGGGGTGCACCACATTACCCAATACACTCGATCCCTCTGGCCGGACACACTTTCCTGGGTCATGCCCGGCCTCAGAAGATCAACACGTCGCAACCCCACCTAGACTCAATAGAGAGGTCAGCACGCCGGTCTAAATCCTAAGCGCGCAGGGGTCTGGACCCATCGCCCATTGCACTCCTGCATGTTGCGAGGGCGGACAAAAGCAGACCTAGACCCCTTAATACAAGCGCAGGCTTACGGTCCAATCCGGTGCGCGCCGCTCCGTCGCTGACGTCAAAAAGAGCTTCGGCTGATACCACAACGTTGAGTGCCCATAACTGTTCCCACGTACTTGGTTAGTGCGTATAGGCTCATAGCCAAACTCAGATCAAATACCAAGATCTCGTTAAGCGTGTTATTTAGAAGTAACCGTGGACGCCGACCAGGGACTAGGCCCACCTGTCTCCTAGGTGGTCACAACCTGCCCTGTCGCTTCGCCACAAAGATCCACACAGAGGGTCGTTGGGAAGGTATGCCCTTTCAGCCCCCAATATGTGAATCACTCGCGGGTACACTACGAGCCGACCAGACTTTAGTCACCACATGTATCATATATAATGTATGTAAGTATATACCCGTGACCACCTCCCGGGTGATCATGGCTCGATAGTATAGCATGGCAGACGGACAAGAATGTAGGGCCACTGATGATAAACTAGCATCATATACTAAGCATTTAGGATTGCAGGTAAAGGTAACAACAGTAATACCAAAGACAGGCTATGCAGCAGAATAGGATTAACCGAAAGCAGTAACATGCTACACTACTCTAATGCAAGCAGTAGAGAGAAGGAATAGGCGATATCGGGTTGATCAAGGGGGGGCTTGCCTGGAAGCTCGGCAGAGAAGGACGGGTCGTCGACACCGTAGTCGATCGGGGCAGCGGCGGCGTCAGTCTCGTAGTCTACCGGAGAGAAGAGGGGGAAGAAACAATAAATATAATGCAAACATATGCATGACATGACAATGAGCGGTGCTAGGTGTGCCCTAACGCGGTAGTAGGTGATACCGACAAAGGGGGGAAACATCCGGGAAAGTATTCCTGGTGTTTGACGTTTTCAGACTGATGAACTGGAGGTGGATTATTGCATGTTCGCTATGCTAGGGTTGCATGGCGGATGAATGGACCGCGTATTCGGATTCGTCTCGTCGTTCTGAACAACTTTCATGTACAAAGTATTTACATCCCAATTATGGATTATTTTACATGATTTTCTAAAATTTTAACAATATTCTGGAAATTTCTGGAATTAAATTAAATTCATGAATATCTTAATTGAAAAGCTAAGTGCACCCAAAAAGGTACTGAGCAGTGGGCACTGTGGGGCTCATAGTGGGGTCCAGAGGGCCCAGTTGACCCAGTCAATGGGTTGACTGGTCAACCGGTGAACAGTACCAATGGGGCCGGTTGTCATTGTCACATGTTTAACCAGAGTTAATTAGTAGCAGGGCGTCCTACCTGTCATAGAGACATATCTTTAATTGGTTTAATTATTAAACTAAACGGACTAATTAGTGGTTGGGCCCATATGTAATTGGCACAAAAGTTACCCAACTTAATAAAAATAAGTTAGCACGGGGGATTAGCCCACCCCTAATCTTAAACAAGGGTCGGGCCCAAGTGGCAGAAAGCTGGCCGACTGGTTTCACAGAGGCGTGCCTGCATGCACGCTCGGCCTCGGCCATGGCTGCCGAGGGGCGCAGCAAACAGCGGAGGGCGGGGGTCGGCGCGCGGGGAAGCGCCGACAGTTGTCACGGGCGCAGCAGGCGGAATTGGCAGCAGAGGGCGGCGGTAGCGGGCAGGAGCATGCAGCAGCGGCAACAACGACAGATGAGGAAGTAGCAGGCAACAGCAGTAACACATCAGCAAGCATCAGAAAGTAGCAAAGAATGGCAACAATGCAAAGTACCAGCAGCTAGCCGGAGTAGCAGCGGCAGTACGCACATATGTACGTACGCGTATGCGGCAACTCGGACGAGCTCGGGGACGATGGCTATGACGACGAATCGACAATAGGGGAGGGGGTTTGGGAAGAGTGGCTCACAGCGGACTTGGGGGTGTGGTCGGGTAGGCCGGGGACGCAACGATGGCGGCAGATCGAGCGGCGAAGCTCTGGTAGCTGATGTTGGAGAAGATGATGCAAACGGTGATGCAGGGGCTCCGAGATTGATCCCGTCCACGTAGTCGATGTGGTTGGCGACGACGAAGCAACTGGTCACAACCTCCAGCGGTGGGGAGCTCGGTGGGCGCGAGGGTGACGGCGGCCACGGCGACAACGGCTCGGCTCCTTGCGGGAAGGGAGAAAGTGACGCGGGGAAGAAGGGAATGAGAGCTAGGGTTTTCCAGCGGGGGCGAGGGGGACCTTATCCACGATGGGGTGACATTGGATGGCCGACGCGTGGTCATTGGTGACACGGACATCGCGCGCACATCCAATGAGCCTCTGATGAACTGAGCAAGAAGATGGGGATGGTGACCCGGGCCAGCTATCGGCCTTTTGGGCCTTAAGTGCACAGTGGTGAAACTCCATCATTTCTTCTTCTCCTATATTTCTGTTTTTCTTTAATCTTTTCCGTTTTCCTTTTAGTCTCGATAGTATTTTAGTTTTTTCTAAATATGGCACTTGTACCAGAAATAACATTGCAATTTAGGCCACCGCCACGAAAAGTTTGAGGATTATTCGAATTCATTTCAATTTTGTTTAAATAGAAAAGATTTATTTTGGGGTTGTTTGGTCCAGTTTAAAATAGGTTAAGGGCATTTTAATAAATCAAATAACTTTGGTTTATTTATGAAATTAATTTGTGAATTTTTACAACCCAGCGAACATTTTGTTTTACTGTTTGAAGAAATAATTTATTTGACTTTATTTTAAATTTGAAATTGGCTTTGGTTTTTAAAGGGGCAATTTGGCTTAGTCAAACCAGATGACATGGCATCATTAGTGGGAGATTACTGTAGCATTATCCTCGGGGTGTTACAAGTGGGAAGAATTTTAGGCGAAATCGAAGCGTATCGTCAGGAGGGCGACAAATCAGGCCAATGTTTGGAGCAATCGAGATGGGGAGCTAAGCAAATTTTCAGCAATTTAGTAGGTGAGGTATTCTCTAATCCAGTTGGGGAAGGCTCGATTGGGTCGAGTTGGGCCGAGTATGACACAATCTCCGCTGATTTGGAGGGAGTATCGGAGGAACCCACCGAACCTGCCAAAGGGAATATGAGTGTGTCGCCTGTTATTTGGTAGATCCTTCAATTGAAGTAGGAATTAGAGAAAGGGGAAGGGACTTGTTTATGCCTCTGATTCCTTTGGAAAATTATCCTATTGATCCAGGGATTAGGGATATGATTTCTTGGAGCGCTAGTAAGGGGAGATTAGGAAATTGGGATATTAATGATTATTGTACAATTAAGGGAAAGGGAGAGTGCCTGCATTTGTTAGTTTACTCACTCAGTCCGGATTTTTGTAAGAGATTTCATTGGGATGTGATTGAGATTTTGATACTGGATCCAGCTCCTGCCGTTTGTGAGTCATTTGGGGGAAAGGGAGCTTTTTTCGCTGTAGTCATTAGGAAACTGCTCATTCATGGCATTTTATTCAGGGTTAATAGCATCAAATTCGTTTTTGAGGCTGTGTGGAAGGGGATCCTGGCCTGCTATATTTGTGGGTTCAGGAGGGGTCGTCCTTCATCAACTTGTTCGCCAGTCCAACATCATTTGTACTCTGCTCCTTCCACCTCTTATTGCGGTTGTGGGGAGTGAGGGAGACCTGGATTTGTGGGTCCTCAGGTATCCAGCCCACTCGATATGGACCGGGCTGGTGGGCCGTGAAGATAAACCGAAAGGTCATTCCCCGTGTTCGGGTAGGAATCCTGGATGCGTGCACGACAAGATTGGAGTCCGGATGTGCTGTTTCCTTCCCTTGTAAACCGACTCTGTACCCCGCTGGTGTATATGTAAACTGGAGGGTTTAGTCCGTAGGGTTCATCAGAGTTCACATAGGCTAGACATCTAGGGTTTAGCCATTATGATATCGAGGTAG
This sequence comes from Triticum dicoccoides, assembly GCF_002162155.2. Classification (NCBI taxonomy): domain Eukaryota; kingdom Viridiplantae; phylum Streptophyta; class Magnoliopsida; order Poales; family Poaceae; genus Triticum; species Triticum dicoccoides. The sequence goes on along the minus strand of NC_041386.1, from coordinate 157,665,627 downwards.
ATCGATTATTGTAACCCATGTACTCATCAAATACAATCAAGCAAGACGTAGGGTTTTACCTCCATTAAGAGGGCCCGAACCTGGGTAAACATCGTGTTCCCCGTGTCCCTTGTTACCTTCGATCCTTAGACGCATAGTTTGGGACCCCCTACCCGAGATCGGCCGGTTTTGACACCGACATTGGTGCTTTCATTGAGAGTTTCCCTTGTGTTGTCGACAGAAGGGTCGATGGCTCGCCTTGTCATTAATAACGATATCACTTCTGGAGGGGCCCTAATTCCAAGACAAGTCCTCCAGCTCGGCGGTTTTATCATGGGCGCTCGCTCGGTCGTCAAGCCAACGGTGGCCCCCACAATCGCCAAACATCATCTCCATATCAGCCTCGAACACTCCGAAAAGATGGATCTGACAGATGTCTCGTCCTTAAACGAGCTGCTAGCACTACAAAAAAATACACTTCCGTGATGATATGTGTTTGTCATAGTAGGTCATGTTTTCTGTCATGCTTGTACATCCATGACGATTTTATGACAGAATCAAGATAGTCATACCTGTGCTGTCGTAGAAGTGTTCCATGACATTACCAAAATTATCATCACGGAAGTGTCCACTTCGATGACGATAAATCACGCATCATAGAAGTGCTTTCGTCAAGGGTGAACGACACGTGGCATCCACCGTAACGGGTCGCTGTTAAGCTATCGGGTTCCGGTTTGGATCCGATAACCCATTAACAGCGCAGACCAATGGGGATTTTCCACGTGTAAAATTCTCATTGGCCGGTAGATCCACGTGTCGACCCGGCGTTCGGACAGTTGTCATCCAGCGAATGGACGGAATGCGCCTATGAAACGTCGACATGTGTCTCGGCCCAACAGTGGCCCATTCAGGTTAAAAGGCAAGGCGTATCAAAATAAGCGGGCCGGCCCATTAGCAGCCTACTTGAGTTAGGCCCATTTACAAGCACGACCCATACAAGTTACACATAATCGGCCCATCAAAGGCCCATTCTAGATTTGACAATTTCCAGCCCATCGCTAGTTTAAGCCCGTTAATGGCCCGCTATGTCTATGGGCCCAATTACGGCCCGAGCTTCTTTCGGCCTGTTAGCAGCCCATCGTCAGTTCTAGCCCGTTAACGGCCCGGAACGTCTTTCAGCCCTTTCTTGGCCCATTCTATAGTTGGGACAATTCTATCCCGCTGTGACTTTAGGCCTGTCCTCGGCCCATTCGGTAAATGGGCCAACTCCTAGCCCATTTTGTCTCTCGTCCTGTTAATGGCCCGCACAACAGTTGTAGCGACCCAACCTCAGACGGTCAAGCCTCTGTGTATCTGTGCTATCCCTGGATATGTATGCTGGCACACATAGTACATCAATGTATATATCAAAGTGCAATCACATGTATAAATAACGTAAAACTGATATATACCTCATAAGTCTCAGCGAAAACAAACAATCGGTGTGGAGTCCCATCAACGCCATCGGCGGGTTGAGTGTAGACCGTAACCCTGTACTGTACTCTTACTCGTCGGAAGAAACATTTCTGCAACATAAGACGTTGTAGCCGTGTAGGTCAGTACATTGAATGTACCCGCAAGATCACTGTAAGAAAAACAGATGATAAACTATACTACATGCAATATGGCTTTGTGGCTCTAGGTCTGAGTTTTTACATAAAAGCTGGTTTTATTTTTCCCTACATCAAAGGAATATCAGGAGTCTGTACTACAGAATTTCCTATCATGACATAGTTCCGCCATCCGATGTCTCATCACCCAAATCATCATAAGTTGCCCACAATTAAATTATCAGTCCGGTGTAGAGAGTTTCGAGATAGATCCAAGTCCAGAGGCTGAAATTGTCTGTAACAGGGGACACGGCTAATCGGTTAGGTTTTAACCCTCTATAGAGGTTTGTACACTTTACCCATAAGATTCGATCCCTCTTTTTATGTTCTCACACTTCAGGGTGTTTGAGAACAAGACGACCGAAACATGGTCTTCCAAAGAGTTCCCCTGACCACTGTCTGGTGCTCATCCAATCCTACCGTAGTTCTACATCTGCTAGCACCGTCCCAGCCAGAGTCACCACTAAGGTCAACCAAGCCAGAGCCCATAGTGACTTGCGGTTGCACAGGTAAGCTTTCGGGCATGAAGTATTCTTCCGTCTCTTTGAGTCTGGGTGAAGCTTTCCGCAAGATGTCATGGTGCTTCTCCATGCATCCCGACCATCCACTGGTTCCTCCAGGGTGCCCGTCAACTGTCCTTCACCCAGTAGTGTGTATTGAATTCTTATCTCGAGTCTCGAAATATCGGGGTCTTGAAGTCTTGAGGCCTTGAAAATGCAGTCCTTGCAGATGCCATCATGGAGTTGTCGTCATTGACGTAGAGTCCTCCATACTCACACCACTCCCGAGCACTCATACGAACCCCGTCTACTATAGTGTAGTATTAAAACTATATAGCATCCCGGGCTTCATAACAGGGTGATGGGTTCCTACCTCATGCATTCTACTCAACTACAAGAAGTCAATATAACTACTGGAAGGATTGTTACAAAGATGACACTAAATGCAATAAAAACATAGGCATGAAAAGTATGGTCAAAGTGAACTTGCTTGGTATTACTTGATAAAGATAATAACGCTCTCGGAATCTTTGATAAACTATTCGTCACTCCGAGAAAATCTATATAGTCAAACATTATACTCACATAAGCAATAATTCTAGCAAACAATACTAGCAATCAAAATAACAATCAAAAAGTCATAAATAAAACAATAATGAAGTCAAAGAAAACCAAATAGAACTCCAAAGAAAACTTCATGAAAACAAGGGAAAAACCAACTCACACAATAATATTCAATACTTTCTTATTAAAACAAAATTACTCTAATAACATTTCTACAACATAGAAAATATAATTCTAATAAAAAACAATAAAATAATTTACTAAAGCATTTACTAGCAAAAAGAACTAGTATGAAAACTATTGTAACTGACTAGTTAACACCAGAACAACTATAATAACTAGCAAAACACCAAGACCATAGTAAACAATACTAAAATAATTATCAAACTAATTTAGTCCTAAATAACAGAATCAATGACAACATATAATGAAGTGGCAAAAAGAATTACTTTTGAAACTAATGAAACTACTTTTATCAACTATCACTATGAACTAAACAAACAATACTAAAACAGTACCTAAACACTAATAAATAACTACAAAAATTTATCTACTGCAGTCTAACATAAACATATGACAACATGTAAAAATTTACAAAAATAATTAACTAAAAATAATTAAAAAAACTAATTATATGACTAAAACAACTACATAAGCAAAACAGTACTGTTTTTGCAATAAACCTAATTTAAAATAAACTATAAATAAGCCACTACATGCTACTAGATAAAAAAACAATAACAAAACAGTAGCAAAAAGAATCAATCAAAAATCTATTCTAGAGTTTAAACTAGAGCTGAAACGGTGTTTGAAGCATATTTGAACTCATTCAAATTTAAACTACTCAAATTCAAAATTCCAAATGACTAACAGAAACTTCATAAAATTTGTGACACATTGCAATTGGAGTCACTCAAAAACATCAAGTAGGCTAAAAGATACAAGCATTCTAAGACTGAAACTTGTTCTGTTTTTAAAACAGAAATGAAAAAACAACAAAAAACAATCGGGCACTAGCTACGTGGCCTATTGCTACTGGGCTAAACAGGTGGGCGATCGGTAGCTAAACCGCGCTCAGCCGATACTTAACAAAACCGCACGTGCTAGTGAAACAAAAACCGACCGGCTAAACCGATTAGATCTAAACCGTAAATAAACCGAAGCTAAACCGATCTAGTAAAAAAACTAACTGTTCGATCTAATCTAATCACGACCGTATAACGAGGAGGGAGAGAGAGCTCACCGCGGTGGTGGTCGACGACGAGTGCATCGGGCGACGACGGTGGCGGCGCTCCAGTGATCTTCGGCGTCAGTGAGGTGGCCAGGGAGATGAAGCAGGCGGCGAGGATTCCAACGGTGGTCGTGGCATCGATGGAGGGGGTCGGAGACGGTCGATGGCGAGCTCGAGGCGGTGGCTGCTTCGGGTGGTCGGCGGCGGTGGCGTTCCAAGGGCGCAGGAGCTCGGGCAAGTCCTCGGGGTGGTGCGATGGACGGGGTCGAGGCGATTGGTGGAGGTGGTGGGGCTCGGGTGCGACGGAGGGAGTGGCTAGGGCGACAATGGCGCGGTGGCGGAGGCGGAGCTCCGACGAGCAATTGGCGGCGATTGAGAGAGGTTCGGGGCGTCTTTAGGGGCGGAACGGAGAGGAAAGGGGGTATTTATAGAGGGAAGGCCGACTTGGGAGAGGGGGCGAATCGGGGAGAGGATCCCGCGATCTCC
>NC_041386.1:157645386-157660645 GCF_002162155.2 Triticum dicoccoides | reverse complement strand
GGGATACGGCGGCGGCGGCGTGATCCTATTGCGGCGGTTGCATGCAGAGGAGGAAGATGGTGGTGGGGTCCAGTGTCAGCGACCGCGGGAGGGGGAGAGCGGGTCGGGCAGCCGGGGTGAAGGGTTTTCGGGGGGGGGGGAGAGGCCCTGGACCATTTCGGTGTGCTGGGCCGGCGGCTGGCGTTGGGCTTCGGCCATTTCCTTTTTTTAGAAAGAAAAGAAAAGAAACAAAATAAATCGAAATACTATATAGGCATATAATATATCAAAAGTTTCAGAAAAATAATTTCTAAAACATGAACACATTTTCAAAGGCAAATAAAATCTACAAAAATTCAAATAAAGCAAATAGTGCTACTGTTGCATTAAAACCCAACAAAAATCATTTTTAAAATACCACAATGATTTCAAATTTATTTTCTCCTAATTTTCCAGTGAAGGGAATCATTTTACCCTTATTTCCATTTATTCATTTTTAGGAGAGAAAAAAATAATTTAAATAAAATCCAAATAATTCCAAATTGGAAGGGAGTTTCAAAATACTTCTAAATGACTTTAAATTGGATTCTTTGTAACTTCCAACTCATATCTCATATAATTGAAGAAGTCATTTTATCTTCTCTTGTGAAAATCATTGAGTTGCATAAAGTTTTGAATTTGAAATATTTTCAGATGGAATTCAAATCTTTTCAAAACCCTTTTCATTTATTTAAATGGAAGAAGTCATATCATCTTCACTCTAGGGTTTTGTGATGAAATGAATTTTAATTCATGGGGATCAAAATGCAAAGTGAGGGTTTTGGGAAAGTCATTTCATTCCTGTCATTCAACTTTCAAAAAGTTTCAAATTTTACTCAATTTCACATAAGCAACCACACCACAATCAAACAAACAAGCATAAATATTTATTTAATATAACATTCCAAAATTTAGAATTTTGGGATGTTACAAACCTACCACACTTAAAATGAATCTCGTCCTCGAGATTCGAAGAGGCTAGCAAGAAAAGGGTAGGGTTTGGACGTCTTCCAGCAAATCCATCGACCAGAGAGGTCTGGGGTGCTACCACACTTGAAAGCAATGCTATGGTTCTGACAAAATTCATGTACTCCATCCTTTGGGTTGACGGTGTCGGTCTTCTCATATTCTCCGGAATAACTCTTTCACTGGTGCTCTCCCGGTCGGGGCATGACCTTTTTCTCAAAATCGTGTGTCCTCTCAATCCTGGTGAGGTTCTTCCGAAGAGTGGGTCTTCATATCTGACATGTCTTTCGTCAATACTAAGAAACTATCGGAACCTCCTGGCAGTCAACAATTTATGGCTTCTCCTGCAGGAAAAATGGCCGGGGTTGAATCTCACCGTATATCTTACGATTGGCAACGGTTGCCTGTAAAGGGTTCCATCGTCCTACCATTCTATGGTTTTATGGCTTGACGTGTCGACACTCTTCTAAGGTTTTCAAGGCTCTCCGATTTTCCATCAACATATGATAGTTCATGATAGAAGTCTCCGATATGAGGGCCAATCCACCCCGTACTTGAACCATTACTACATATGCAGACATCGAATCGCGCATTCTAACACTTGGGCATACTCACAAGCATTGCAGAATTTCTCTTGTTGATGAACTTAGTTCGAATAAATCCATTGTTTCTGCAAGCTGAACAAGACATCTAACGTTTCTTCACAACTCTCGGGTTTTCGTATCCTCCAAAGAATGTCGGCTGATTAACTCAGAGTTTTCTTCCAAAATATCTTCCTTCAGGAAGAGTGTGCTTGCTTCTTATTAACTCCTGGGCCTGTGGGTTATGGCCCACTTCAACTCTTGTACAATTTTAACTCATCCTTTCGAGGATTATTGTTCCATATTCCCACATTATACCTCTTTTAAATCCAATAATATTTCATTCCTTCATACCCTTGTGGTGACGATCACACAAGACTCCAACTTACTTGGTCCAGCTCCCTTCTATGGATCGTCATGAATAACACATTTCTTTCTTCATTGATCATGTGGCTTTACGGAGTACTACCACACCAAAAAATAAATGCACTACTTTATCCATAAATCATATTATTTTCATATCAAATCTTTTATTACATTGTTAACCATTTTTTGCAAATCCAAATTCCAAAAAGTAGTTACAAATGCTGCCACCCACATGGTTTGGTATGGTCATGCATTACTTCCAACTTTATTCATTTCTCCTCCTTGAGGACTCTTCAGTCCCACTAGAATTTTGTGACATGCACCTTGAAATCTTCAATCTTCTGTTTCATCGTGGTGGCCTTGAGCTTCATCTCCGTCATCTCTGCATGCATTTCTCTTAGGTATTCCTAAGTATAACGGAGTCTTGCTTCAAGTATTTCTCCGATTTGGCGTATGGCTTCCATGGATGCTTCACGAACAATGTCGAAGAAAGTTGCTTGTGGTACACGTGAGATGAAAAAGTACTGCCCCATCGTCTTTGGGCAAACTCCTTTCATACGGTGGAGGTGTACCTCCACATACCAAAGTTCCACTCCCTTTTGCATGAAGGGGTAGCCTTTGTAGACTGCATCTCCTTCAAGGTGAATATGCTTCATCATGTCCTTCAGGATCTTTGGGTAATCATGATCACTTGTTAGGGTAATGATTGTTTCCGGGCCCTTAAGGAAAGACTCATAAAGGGTTGTCATATGCATGTGTAGGATAAGAGGGGTACTCAGAACAAAGAATGTATCTCCATGGGGAAATTTTAATTGTCTCCAGAAAAGTTTGGTGTTCAGCTGTCTGGTTGAGATAGAAAGAGAAAGCAAATACCCACCCATCAACAAACAAATCCTAGCTCAAAAGAAAAAAGTACTGTTTGTAATGGGCCGTTCTACTATGGTTTCGTTTCTAAGTCTTCATTTCTTCAGGTCTTCAATGCTCGGGAGTTTCCAATTCCCGATGCTTTCCCCATATGAAGGACTTCTACCATTCTTCCGTAACTTACATCTCTCAAGGTTGAAATAACTACAAGCCTACGAATATCGCATCTATCCAACCATTCAATAAACACAGAAAATAATAGCAACCAAGCATTCATTTATTCAATCAATTCTACAGTATCGCCACCCACATAAGTTGGTATGGTCAGATACTTAAATCGAGAAAGCGCTCATCTTTATTTCTCTCATGGTGGGCTACTACTAAGCTAATTTATCGAGAACTTGATCATTGTCCCCACTGGGGCTTCTTCTGTGTTGACTTTATCTCCTCCAATTTTCTGCTAGATTTTCCCTGTCGACGCGGAGTTTCTTGTGACGACCCTGTATGTGATGAAGTTGTTCCTTGAGCTTCTGGATCTCAATGTCCTTGGCATGAGACATGGTCCTACTGCTTTTCAGTTCCTAACGCATTCTTGGGATCTCGAGGTTCTCCTCCTCCAGCTTGTCTACCTTCAGTCTCTGAGTCTTGACCTCTTCTCGTAGTGCTTCATTATCAAACAGGGCTTCCAGGAGGTCCATCTGAAGATTCTTGATGTATTGTTCTAGATCCTGATTGTACACTAACAGTGGGGAGAACTTCATCTTTTGCGCTTCCGTCAAGGCAATAGTTGCTCCATCAAACTTCTGCCATCCAATCCTTCCAAAGAAGTGTGGGTTTAGTGCAACACGATGACGATAGCATAAACGTGCAATAGCATCATGGACGGCAGTGTTGATGCCCATATCACAGTCACCATTTAAAGTTCCGAAGCTGATGTCTGCAGTCTTGGGGTCTTCTTTATGGCCAAAAACTTGGGTCTTGACTCCCCATGTTCTAGACGTCCTCCTAGTTGCCTTGATCTCAGGTATCGGTAGCTTCAGCAGCCTGACTAGCTCCACAAGCAAGGGGCCTCCAAGAACCTTATCGTAGTGTTCTCTTTTGTTCAGAATGTAGCTTGATACGTCTCCAACGTATCTATAATTTTTGATTGTTCCATGCTATATTATATTCTGTTTTGGACATTATTGGGCTTTATTATACACTTTTATATTATTTATGGGACTAACCTATTAACTGGATGCCCAGCCCAGAATTGCTGTTTTTTGCCTATTTTAGGGTTTCGCGGAAAAAGAATATCAAACGGAGTCCAAACGGAATGAAACCTTCGGGAACGTGATTTTCGGAACGAACATGATCCAGAGGACTTGGACCCTACGTCAAGACATCAACCAGGAGGCCATGAGGTAGGGGGCGCGCCTACCCCCCTTGGGCGCGCTCTTCACCCTCGTGGGCCCCCTGTTGCTCCACCGACGTACTCCTTCCTCCTATATATACCTACGTACCCCCAAACTACCAGATACGGAGCCAAAACCCTAATTCCACCGCCGTAACTTTCTGTATCCACGAGATCCCATCTTGGGGCCTGTTTTGGAGCTCCGCCGGAGGGGGCATCGATCACGGAGGGCTTCTACATCAACACCATAGCCCTTCTGATGAAGTGTGAGTAGTTTACCTCAGACCTACGGGTCCATAGTTATTAGATAGATGACTTCTTCTCTCTTTTTGGATCTCAATACAAAGTTCTCCCCCTCTCTTGTGGAGATCTATTCGATGTAATCTTCTTTTGCGGTGTGTTTGTTGAGACCGATGAATTGTGGGTTGATGATCAAGTTTATCTATGAACAATAGTTGAATCTTCTCTGAATTATTTTATGTATGATTGGTTATCTTTGCAAGTCCCTTCGAATTATCAGTTTGGTTTGGCCTACTAGATTGATCTTTCTTGCAATGGGAGAAGTGCTTAGCTTTGGGTTCAATCTTGCGGTGTCCTTTCCCAGTGACAGTAGGGGCAGCAAGGCACGTATTGTATTGTTGCCATCGAGGATAACAAGATGGGGTTTATTTCATATTGCATGAGTTTATCCCTCTACATCATGTCATCTTGCTTAAAGCGTTACTCTATTCTCTTGAACTTAATACTCTAGATGCATGCTGGATAGCGGTCGATGTGTGGAGTAATAGTAGTAGATGCAGGCAGGAGTCGGTCTACTTGTCTCGGACGTGATGCCTATATACATGATCATACCTAGATATTCTCATAACTATGCTCAATTCTATAAATTTCTCAACAGTAATTTGTTTACCCGCCGTGAATACTTATGCTCTCGAGAGAGGCCACTAGTGAAACCTATGGCCCCCGGGTCTATATTCCATCATATTAATCTTCCAATACTTAGTTACTTTTATTGCCTTTTATTTAAATTTGCATCTTTATCATAAAAATACAAAAAATATTATCTTATCATATATATCAGATCTCACTCTCGTAAGTGACCGTGTAGGGATTGACAACCCCTTATCGCGTTGGTTGCGAGGATTTATTTGTTTGTGTAGGTACGAGGGACTCGTGCGTGGCCTCCTACTGGATTGATACCTTGCTTCTCAAAAACTGAGGGAAATACTTATGCTACTCTGTTGCATCACCCTTTCCTCTTTAAGGGAAAACCAATGCAAGTGCTCAAGAGGTAGCAAGAAGGATTTCTGGCGCCATTGTCGGGGATGTCTACACAAAAGTCAACATACCAAGTACCCATCACAACCCTTATCTCTCGCATTACATTATTTTCCATTTGCCTCTCGTTTTCCTCTCCCCCACTTCACCCTTGCTATTTTATTCGCCCCCCCTCTCTCTATCCTCCCTCTCTTTCTCTATTTGCCTCTTTTTGCCTGTTCCTCATTTGCTTGTGTGTTGGATTGCTTGCTTGTCATGATGGCTCAAGATATCACTAAATTGTGTGACTTTACAATTACCAACAACAATGATTTTATTAGCACTCCGATTGATCCTCTTACTGACGCTGAATCTTGTGAAATTTATGCTGCCTTGCTGAATCTTGTCATGAAAGATCCGTTTTCCAGCCTTCCTAGTGAAGATGCCGCTACCCATCTAAATAGCTTCATTGATTTGTGTGATATGCAAAATAAGAAAGATGTGGATAATGATATTGTTAAATTGAAGCTATTTCCTTTTTCTCTTAGAGATTGTGCTAAAGCTTGGTTTTCGTCTTTGCCTAAAAATAGTATTGATTTGTGGAATAAGTGCAAAGATGCTTTTATCTCTAAGTATTTTCCTCCCGCTAAGATCATCTCTCTTAGAAACGATATTATGAATTTTAAGCAATTTGATCATGAACAAGTTGCACAAGCTTGGGAGAGGATGAAATTAATGATACATAATTGCCCTACGCATGGTTTGAATTTGTGGATGATTATACAAAAAATTTATGCCGGATTGAATTTTGCTTCTAGAAATCTTTTAGATTCGGCCGCGGGAGGCACTTTTATGGAAATCACTTTAGAAGAAGCTACTAAACTCCTAGATAATATTATGGTTAATTATTCTCAATGGCACACTGAAAGATCTACTAATAAGAAAGTGCATGCGATAGAAGAAATTAATGTTTTGAGTGGAAAGATGGATGAACTTATGAAATTATTTGCTAATAAAAGTGTTTCTTCTGATCCTAATGATATGCCTTTGTCTACTTTGATTGAGAATAATAACGAATCTATGGATGTGGATTTTGTTGGTAGGAACAATTTTGGTAACAACGCATATGGAGGAAACTTTAACCCTAGGCCGCATCCTAGTAATTCCTCTAATAATTATGGTAATTCCTACAACAATTCTTATGGAAATTATAATAAGATGCCCTCTGATTTTGAATCTAATATTAAAGAATTTCAATGCTTTGATTGAAGAAAAAATGATTAAGATTGATGAGTTGGCTAGGAACGTTGATAGAATTTCTCTTGATGTTGATTCTTTGAAACTTAGATCTATTCCACCTAAGCATGATATCAATGAGTCTGTCAAAGCCATGAGAATTTCCATTGATGAGTGCAAAGAAAGAACCGCTAGGATGCGTGCTAAGAAAGATTGCTTTTATAAAAGCGTGTTCTTCTAGCTTCCATGATAATAAAGATGAAGATCTAAAAGTTATTGACGTGTCTCCTATTAAATCTTTGTTTTGCAATATGAATCTTGATAATGATGGGACTGAATATGATCCACCTTTACCTCGACGGCGTTCCAAAAATTCGGAGTCTTTAGATCTTGACGCTAAAATTGTTAAAGGTGGGATTGAAGAAGTCAAAACTTTAAATATTGATGAACCCACTATTTTGGATTTCAAGGAATTTAATTATGACAATTGCTCTTTGATAGATTGTATTTCCTTGTTGCAATGCGTGCTAAATTCTCCTCATGCTTATAGTCAAAATAAAGCTTTTACTAAACATATCGTTGATGCTTTGATGCAATCTTATGAAGAAAAACTTGAGTTGGAAGTTTCTTTCCCTAGAAAACTTTATGATGAGTGGGAACCTACTATTAAAATTAAAATTAAAGATCATGAATGCTATGCTTTGTGTGATTTGGGTGCTATTGTTTCCACAATTCCAAAGACTTTATGTGATTTGTTAGGTTTCCGTGATTTTGATGATTGCTCTTTAAACTTGCACCTTGCGGATTCCACTATTAAGAAACCTATGGAAGAATTAATGATGTTCTTATTGTTTCAAATAGGAATTATGTGGCCGTAGATTTTATTGTTCTTGACATAGATTGCAATCCTTCATGTCCTATTATTCTTGGTAGACCTTTTCCTTAGAAAGATTGTCGCAATTATTGATATGAAGGAAGGGAATATTAGATTCCAATTTCCGTTAAGGAAAGGCATGGAACACTTTCCTATAAAGAAAATTAAATTACCTTATGAATCTATTATGAGAGCCACTTATGGATTGCAAACCAAAGATGGAAACACCTAGATCTATCCTTGCTTTTTATGCCTAGCTAGGGGCGATAAACGATAGCGCTTGTTGGGAGGCAACCCAATTTTTTTTATTCCTTGCTTTTTGATCCTGTTTAGTAATAAATAATTTATATAGACTCTGTTTTGGTTGTGTTTTTTGTGTTTAATTAGTGTTTGTGCCAAGTAGAACCGTTGGGAAGACTTGGGGAAAGTCTTGTTAATCTTGCTGTAAAAACAGAAACTTTAGCGCTCACGAGAACTGCTGCCATTTTTAATCGGAAGTGCTATTTAGTTAATTCTTTTTCAGACTATTAATAGATAAATTACTCATGTCCAGAAATTTATTTTAGAATTTTTGGGGTTCCAGATCTTGCGTTAGCTACAGATTACTACAGACTGTTCTGTTTTTGACAGATTCTGTTTTTCGTGTGTTGTTTGCTTATTTTGATGAATCTATGGCTAGTAAAATAGTTTATAAACCATATATAAGTTGGAATACAGTAGGTTTAACACCAATATAAATAAATAATGAGTTCATTACAGTACCTTGAAGTGGTCTTTTATTTTCTTTCACTAACGGAGCTCATGAGATTTTCTACTTTAAGTTTTGTGTTGTGAAGTTTTCAAGTTTTGGGTAAAGATTTGATGGATTATGGAACAAGGAGTGGCAAGGGACTAAGCTGGGGGATGCCCATGGCACCCCCAAGATAATCTAAGGACACCTAAAAGCCAAAGCTTGGGGATGCCCCGGAAGGCATCCCCTCTTTCATCTACTTCTATCGGTAACTTTACTTGGAGCTATATTTTTATTTACCACATGATATTTGTTTTGCTTGGAGCATCTTGTATTATTTGAGTCTTTATTTGTTAGTTTTCCACAATCATCCTTGCTGCACACACCTTTTTGAGATAGACACGCATGATTCGGAAATTATTAGAATACTCTATGTGCTTCACTTATATCTTTTGAGTTATATAGTTTTTGCTCTAGTGCTTCACTTATATCTTTTAGAGCACATCAGTGGATTTGTTTTATAGAAACCATTGTTATCTCATGCTTCACTTAGATTATTTTGAGAGTCCTACAAAACAGCACGGTAATTTGCTTTAATTATTTGAGGCATTCAAGATTAATAAATAAAATTTTCTTATGAGTGTGTTGAATACTATGAGAAGTTTGAAACTTGATAATTGTTTTGAGATATGGAGATGGTGATATTAGAGTCGTGCTAGTTGAGTAGTTGTGAATTTGAGAAATGCTTGTGTTGAAGTTTGTGATTCCTGTAGCATGCACGTATGGTGAACCGTTATGTTAAGAAGTCGGAGCATGATGTATTTATTGATTGTCCTCCTTATGAGTGGCGGTCGGGGATGAGCGATGGTCTTTTCCTACCAATCTATCCCCTAGGAGCATGCGCATAGTACTTTGCTTCGATAACTAATAGATTTTTGCAATAAGTATGTGATTTCTTTATGACTAATGTTGAGTCCATGGATTATACGCACTCTCACCCTTCCACCATTTCTAGCCTATCTAATACCACGCACCTTTCGCCGGTATCATACACCCACCATATACCTTCCTCAAAACAGCCACCATACCTACCTATCATGGCATTTCCATAGCCATTCCAAGATATATTGCCATGCAACTTTCCACTGTTCTGTTTATCATGACACGCTCCATCATTGTCATATTGCTTTGCATGATCATGTAGTTGACATTTTAGTTGTGGCAAAGCCACCGTTCATAATTCTTTCATATAAGTCACTCATGCATCATTGCTATCCCGGTACACCGCCAGAGGCATTCATATAGAGTCATACTTTGTTCTAGTATCGAGTTGTAAATAAATAGAAGTGTGATGATCATCATTCATAGGGTATTGTCCCAAATAAAAAAAAGAGAAAGGCCAAAGAAAAAAAAGAAGCCCCCCAAAAGGGGCAATACTACTATCCTTTTTCCACACTTGTGCTTCAAAGTAGCACCATGATCTTCATGATAGAGAGTCTCCTTTGTTATCAATTTCATATACTAGTGGGAATTTTTCATTATAGAACTTGGCTTGTATATTCCAACGATGGGCTTCTTCAAAATGCCCTAGGTATTCTTGAGCAAGCAAGTTGGATGCACACCCACTTAGTTTCTTTTTGTTGAGCTTTCATATATTTATAGCTCTAGTGCATCCGTTGCATGGCAATCCCTACTCACTCACATTGATATCTATTGATGGGCATCTCCATAGCCCATTGATACGCCTAGTTGATGTGAGACTATCTTCTCCTTTTTTGTATCCACCACAACCACCATTCTATTCCACCTATAGTGCTATGTCCATGGCTCACGCTCATGTATTGCGTGAAGATTGAAAAAGTTTGAGAACATTAAAAGTATGAAACAATTGCTTGGCTTGTCATCGGGATTGTGCATGATTTGAATACTTTGTGTGGTGAAGATGGAGCATAGCCAAACTATATGATTTTGTAGGGATAACTTTCCTTGGCCATGTTATTTTGAAGAGACATAATTGCTTAGTTAGTATGCTTGAAGTATTATTATTTCTATGTTAATATTAAACTTTTGTCTTGAATCTTTCGGATCTGAATATTCATACCACAATTAAGAGAATTACATTGAAATTATGCCAAGTAGCATTCCACATCAAAAAATCTATTTTTATCATTTACCTACTCGAGGATGAGCAGGAATTAAGCTTGGGGATGCTTGATACCTCTCCAACGTATCTATAATATTTGATTGTTCCATGCTATATTATATTCTGTTTTGGACATTATTGGGCTTTATTATACACTTTTATATTATTTTTGGGACTAACCTATTAACCAGAGGCCCAGCCCAGAATTCCTGTTTTTTTTTCCTATTTTAGGGTTTCGCGGAAAAAGAATATCAAACGGAGTCCAAACGGAATGAAACCTTCGGGAACGTGATTTTTGGAACAAACATGATCCAGAGGACTTGGACCCTATGTCAAGACATCAACCAGGAGGCCACGAGGTAGGGGGCGCGCCTACCCCCCTTGGGCGCGCTCTTCACCCTCGTGGGCCCCCTGTTGCTCCACCGACGTACTCCTTCCTCCTATATATACCTACGTACCCCCAAACTACCAGATACGGAGCCAAAACCCTAATTCCACCGCCGTAACTTTCTGTATCCACGAGATCCCATCTTGGGGCCTATTTTGGAGCTCCGCCGGAGGGGGCATCGATCATGGAGGGCTTCTACATCAACACCATAGCCCTTTGGATGAAGTGTGAGTAGTTTACCTCAGACCTACGGGTCCATAGTTATTAGATAGATGGCTTCTTCTCTCTTTTTGGATCTCAATACAAAGTTCTCCCCCTCTCTTGTGGAGATCTATTCAATGTAATCTTCTTTTGCGGTGTGTTTGTTGAGACCGATGAATTGTGGGTTATGATCAAGTTTATCTATGAACAATAGTTGAATCTTCTCTGAATTATTTTATGTATGATTGGTTATCTTTGCAAGTCTCTTCGAATTATCAGTTTGGTTTGGCCTACTAGATTGATCTTTCTTGCAATGGGAGAAGTGCTTAGCTTTGGGTTCAATCTTGCGGTGTCCTTTCCCAGTGACAGTAGGGGCAGCAAGGCACGTATTGTATTGTTGCCATCGAGGATAACAAGATGGGGTTTATTTCATATTGCATGAGTTTATCCCTCTACATCATGTCATCTTGCTTAAAGCGTTACTCTGTTCTCTTGAACTTAATACTCTAGATGCATGCTGGATAGCGGTCGATGTGTGGAGTAATAGTAGTAGATGCAGGAAGGAGTCGGTCTACTTGTCTCGGACGTGATGCCTATATACATGATCATACCTAGATATTCTCATAACTATGCTCAATTCTGTCAATTTCTCAATAGTAATTTGTTTACCCGCCGTGAATACTTATGCTCTCGAGAGAGGCCACTAGTGAAACCTATGGCCCTCGGTCTATCTTCCATCATATTAATCTTCAAATACTTAGTTATTTTTATTGCCTTTTATTTTACTTTGCATCTTTATCATAAAAATACAAAAAATATTATCTTATCATATATATCAGATCTCACTCTCGTAAGTGACCGTGTAGGGATTGACTACCCCTTATCGCGTTGGTTGCGAGGATTTATTTGTTTGTGTAGGTACGAGGGACTCGTGCGTGGCCTCCTACTGGATTGATACCTTGGTTCTCAAAAACTGAGGGAAATACTTACGCTACTCTGCTGCATCACCCTTTCCTATTCAAGGGAAAACCAACGCAAGTGCTCAAGAGGTAGCATAGCTCTCCATCTATAGTTTGAAATAAGGAAGGTTCAGTAAAAGAAATCAGGTGTTACGAGAGTAGTACAAAACAAAGGTCATTCCTATCGGGGTCTTCATATTACTAAGTCATTTCATAGGGTCACATCCTACAGCCAACATGTGCTCTGATTCCATATCTGTAGCGACCCGACCTCAGACGGTCAAGCCTCTATGTATCTGTGCCATCCCTGGATATGTATGCTGGCACACACAGTACATCAATGTATATATCAAAGTGCGATCACATGTATAAATAACGTAAAACTGATATATACCTCATAAGTCTCAGCGGAAACAAACAATTGGGTGTGGAGTCCCATCAATGCCATCGGCAGGTTGAGTGTAGACTGTAACCCTATATCGTACTCTTACTCGTCGGAAGAAACATTTCTGCAACATAAGACGTTGCAGCCGTGTAGCAGTACATTGAATGTACCGGCAAGATCACTGTAAGAAAAACAGATGATAAACTATACTACATGCAATATGGCTTTGTGGCTTTGGGTCTGAGTTTTTGCATAAAAGCTGGTTTTATTTTTCTCTACATCAAAGGAATATCAAGAGTCTATACTATAGAATTTCCTATCATGACATAGTTCCGCCAAACGATGTCTCATCACCCAAATCATCATAAGTTGCCCACAATTAAATTATCAGTCTGGTGTTGAGAGTTCCGAGATAGATCCAAGTCCAGAGGCTCAAATTGTCCGTAACCAGGGACACGGCTAATCGATTTGGTTTTAACCCTCTGCAGATGTTTGTACACTTTACCCACAAGATTCAATCCCTCTTTTTACATTCTCGCATTTCAGGGTGTTTGAGAACAAGACGACCGAAACATGGTCTTCGGAAGAGTTCCCCTTACCACCGTCCGGTGCTCATCCAATCCTACCGTAGTTCTACATCTGCTAGCACCATCCCAGCCAGAGTCACCACTAAGGCCAACCAAGCCAGAGCCCATAGTGACTTGCGGTTGCACAGGTAAGCTTCCGGGCATGAAGTATTCTTCCGTCTCTTTGAGTCTGGGTGAAGCTTTCCGCAAGATGTCATGGCGCTTCTCCATGCATCCTGGTCATCCACTGGTTCCTCCAGGGTGCCCGTCAACCGTCCTTCACCCAGTAGTGTGTATTGAATTCTTGTCTCGAGTCTCGAAATCTCGGGGTCCTGAAGTCTTGAGGCCTTGAAAATGCAGTCCTTGCAGATGCCATCATGGAGTTGTCGTCATTGACGTAGAGTCCTCCATACACACACCACTCCCGAGCACTCATACCAACCCCGTCTACTATAGCGTAGCATTAAAACTATATAGCGTCCCGGGCTTGATAACAGGGTGATGGGTTCCTACCTCATGCATTCTACTTAACTACAAGAAGTCAATATAACTACTGGAGGGATTTTTACAAAGATGACACTAAATGCAATAAAAACATAGGCATGAAAAGTATGGTCAAAGTGAACTTGTCTGGTATTACTTGATGAAGATAATAACGCTCTCGGAATCTTTGATAAACTATTCGTCACTCCGAGAAAATCTATATAGTCAAACATTATGCTCACATAAGCAATAATTCTAGCAAACAATACTAGCAATCAAAATAACAATAAAAAAGTCATAAATAAAACAATAATGAAGTCAAAGAAAACCAAATAGAACTCCAAAGAAAACTTCACGAAAACAAGGGAAAAACCAATTCACACGATAATAGTCAATACTTTCTTATTAAAACTAAATTACTCTAACAAATTTTCTACAACATAGAAAATATAATTCTAATAAAACAACAACAAAATAATTTACTAAAGCATTTACTAGCAAAAATAACTAGTATGAGAACTATTGTAACTGACTAGTTAACACCAGAACAACTATAATAACTAGCAAAACACCAAGACAATAGTAAACAATACTAAAATAGTTATCAAACTAATTTACTCCTAAATAACAGAATCAATGACAATATATAATGGAGTGGCAAAAAGAATTACTTTTGAAACTAATGAAACTACTTTTATCAACTATCACTATGAACTAAACAAACAATACTAAAACAGTAGCTAAACACTAATGAATAACTACAAAAATTTATCTACTGCAGTCTAACATAAACATATGACAAGATGTAAAAATTTACAAAAATAATTAACTAAAAATAATTAAAAACACTAAGTATATGACTAAAACAATTACATAAGCAAAATAGTACTGTTTTTGCAATAAACCTAATTTAAAATAAACTATAAATAAGCCACTACATGCTACTGGATAAAAAAACAATAACAAAACAGTAGCAAAAAGAATCAATCAAAAATCTATTCTAGAGTTTAAACTAGAGCCAAAACAGTGTTTGAAGCATATTTGAACTAATTCAAATTTAAACTACTCAAATTCAAAATTCCAAATGACTAACAAAAACTTCATAAAATTTGTGACACATTGCAATTGGAATCACTCAAAAACATCAAGTAGGCTAAAAGATACAAGCAATCTAAGATTGAAACTTGTTCTGTTTTTAAAACAGAAACGAAAAAACAATCGGGCACTAGCTAAGTGGCCTATTGCTACTGGGCTGAACAGGTGGGCGATCGGTAGCTAAACTACGCTTAGCCGATACTTAACAAAACCGCACGTGCTAGTGAAACAAAAACCGACCGACTAAACCGATTACATCTAAACCGTAAATAAATCGAAGCTAAACCGATCTAGTAAAAACGTAACTGTTTGATCTAATCTAATCACGATCGTATAATCTAGATCAGACGGACAAGGAGGGAGAGAGAGCTCACCACGGTGGTGGTCGACGGCGAGTGCATCGGGCGACGACCATGGCGGCGCTCCGGTGATCTTCGGCGTTAGTGGGGTGGCCAGGGAGATGAAGCAGGCGACGACGAGTCCAACAGTGGTCGTGGCGTCGGTGGAGGGGGTCGGAGACGATCGGCGGCGAGCTCGAGGCGGCGGTGGCGTTCCAAGGGCACAGGAGCTCGGGCGAGTCCTCGGGGAGGTGCGGTGGACGGGATCGAGGCGATTGGTGGAGGTGGTGGGGCTCGGGGGCGACCGAGGGAGTGGCTAGGGCGACAATGGCGCGATGGTGGAGGCGGAGCTCCGGCGAGCAATAGGCGGCGAGGGAGAGAGGTTCGGGGCGTCTTTAGGGGCAGAACGAAGAGGA
>NC_041386.1:157636202-157644601 GCF_002162155.2 Triticum dicoccoides | reverse complement strand
AGGCCCTGGACCATTTCGGTGTGCTGGGCCGGCGGCTAGCGCTGGGCTTCGGCCATTTCCTTTTTTTTAACTATTAGATAGAAAATAAAAGAAACAAATTAAATCGAAATACTATATAGGCATATAATATATCAAAAGTTTCAGAAAAATAATTTCTAAAACATGAACACATTTTCAGTGGCAAATAAAATCTACAAAAATTCAAATAAAGCAAATAGTGCTACTATTGCATTAAAACCCAACAAAAAATCATTTTTAAATACCACAATGATTTCGAATTTATTTTCTCCTAATTTTCCATTGAAGGGAATCATTTTATCCTTATTTCCATTTATTTGTTTTTAGGAGAGAAAAAAATAATTTAAATAAAATCCAAATAATTCCAAATTGGAAGGGAGTTTCAAAATGCTTCCAAATGACTTTAAATTGGATTATTTGTAACTTCCAACTCATATCTCATATAATTGAAGAAGTCATTTTATCTTCTCTCGTGAAAATCATTGAGTTGCATAAAGTTTCGAATTTGAAATATTTTCGGATGGAATTCAAATCTTTTCAAAACCCTTTTCATTTATTTAAATGGAAGAAGTCATATCATCTTCACTCTAGGGTTTTGTGATGAAATGAATTTGAATTCATGGGGATCAAAAATGCAAAGTGAGGGTTTTGGGAAAGTCATTTCATTCCTCTCATTCAACTTTCAAAAAGTTTCAAATTTCACTCAATTTCACACAAGCAACCACACCACAATCAAACAAACAAGCATAAATATTTATTTAATATAACATTCCAAAATTTAGAATTTTGGGATGTTGCAACAGTTGGGCCTTTGACTTTAGGTCCATTAGGGGCCCATGTTCCGCAGGGCATCATTTCAGCCCAATGCGACTTTTGGCCTGTTAAAAGCCTACCTTGCAAATTAGGCCTCCTCTGGCCCATAACACTTCCGGCCTCTTACTAGCCCATAAAGTAAAAGGGCCGAGACAAAATTGACATGTATTTTGCCCCGCTAGAGGCCCACAGGCCATTTCCATTTATACGGCCCTATTGAGCTTTTGGCCTGTTAACGACCTGCTAAGAGCCGTTGTTACGGTGGGCCACATCATTTGGGATCCACTTAATATTATTTTGACCAGCCCAATTAAGGCCCACTTTGACTACACACATTTGTTCGTTTGTATGGCTTCCAGGAAATATTTGGGCGTGTTGGCCCCCGTTTCAATGATATAGCATATTCAAGAATTATCCTACTCTATACTATCGCCTCTAAAAACATACACTATACAATAAAAATACTAAGGCATAGAAACATAGAATAATCCTACACTATACAATAAAGAAATTACAGCCGTATATACCCACTGGGCATTATAGTTCGGCACTAGTGATAATAAAGCATACACAAACAACAAATTACATACACTGGACAAATAAAGCTCATACATCATGGACACGCACCAACAAAACTTACCATTTGAACTATAATCTCTTCAAAAAATAGGATTGGCCGGATTCAGATAGCACAAATTTCAGTATGCAAAATCTCCAATTCCTTCGTGGTTGCCTGAGTGTCTTGTTTCATTTTTTTTATTTATGCCTCTAATACCTGCAAGTCAAGTCTCAACTTGTTGATTGTATGTTGAGAATCATGTACACATTGTCTTGCCACCTCTAGTTGATGCTCGAGAACATCATCACATTCCAATTCCAATCCATAATCAATCGGTAACGGCCATGCCGCACTGCTCACAGATCTTTGTGTTGATATCACTTCATCCTGAAATGTTTCTGTAAGTACACATGACTAGGGCAAAAGTATAGTTACAACAATGAAGCGAGCAAGACAGACTATTTTGTACATGGCAAAACAGGACTAACAATAATTTTACGCGTCATGAAGCATAAGCAGGTGATATTTTAAAAATTATAAAAATGGTAGTCTGTGCAACCCGCATACAAAAATCTCTCTTAGCTCACCAGAGGAGCATGATGCTGGGGACAAATCCAAAACACGGTCAAGTTACATATTTAGACAGCACGTTGCGTATAAGTAAGCAAGCAGTTGTCCATTCTGTAGCTCAAATAAAGTCTTAGGGAGCATAATGAACAACAGAGGGATTCATACAAACCTACTACATCAAGCAAAACTATGCAACCATTAGCCTAATATAAACTAATTGTGAGCCTCATGCAGTAATAGTTGGTTAATAGACTTCAAAGCTTCAGGCACACTTCTCTAGAGTAATTAAATGGTAAGGCCTTTAATTATGTCAACTAATAGTTATACAAGTACCCAACATCAGGCATCATTGTTTGGGCATCTCATTAACCGAGGACAAATAAAACAATTGAAAAGAGCAAATTAACTATGCCTGAAACAAACAATGAATTGAACTATTGAGTTGGATACAGTGACTTATCTTAACTGGTTGAACGGGCTCAGCGATGTTTCTACTTCTCTTGCAAGGCTCCTTCCTAACATCTTGTACTTGGAAATCCTCAATCTTATCTTCATCGCACCCCCTCTGCAAGGTGACACAAACTAGTTACTTGTCTCCTTGGAAGATAAATATGCATACTTTCCAGTCTGTGAACAACACAAAAGGATGAGATTATAACAAAACAACACCACATAATGAAACATGCCACATCTCTTGCACTTGCACACAATGAAATGAGCATTTACTATGTGTGCACTATGTAAAAACTAGGCATACCTTCAAACTGGATCTCCAGGTATTCATGGAGAGCCTACTTTAGTGTACAGCCAAACCTTTATGTCATATATGAGTTAGACAAGCCCCCACTACAGCAGCCCTTAGTGTTTAAATTGTTGACAATCTCTGTTAGAGTGTTAGGTCAAGAACAACAAGTAATCAAAGCAAACAATCCTAGTATGGCTGGCTGATGCAAACAACCAATTGAACAGATGTGTGAGCAAATCTTACATACCAAGAAACGAAGCAAAGAAGGAGGCTTAAAGACCATCACTTGACTGACCAAATTTAAGGGGCATTTAAACATCATGTGCAACATATGAACTAACATAAACATTGCATATTCCAGATTATACAATGGAATGCACATGTATTGGGTTATGCCATGTATGATGATGCCTAAATGTACACTATAGTAGGCATGAGTGATTCATCATTGCACGCACAATTGAATTGCAAGTTAAGGGCCAGTTATATTCCGCATTTTCAGATCTTATTGTGAAAATAAGCCCTAAAATATGTAAAGAAGTCATTTTTGAGTTATGGGCTTGGGCTTAAATTATTTTGCTTTGGAGGGGGGTATTTCGGGTAGAAACTCACTAAAAATTGAAGGGAAGGGGAATAGTGAAATGACCCCGTTCTCTGCCTATATTACACTCAAAATGCAACTACTCATGCCCACGTCACACCTGACCCACAAGTAAAAACAAACACGCAAGCGTTCATTGCCCTGCCCGCTTGCATCTCCTCTCCCCTTTCCCTCTACCTCAATCCCCTGCTTGCAGCGCTAGGGTTCCTCCAGTGAGCCATCGCCACTGGTCCCATCTGTCCTGGTCCTCGACGATGCTCTATCCAGCTAGGCTACATGGTCGGCGGGTAGGGCCAAATCTCCTCGGCTGCTCCTCCCTCCAGCGCCGCCCCTCATTCTCATGTTCTCCAATGGTTGCTCCACTATGGTCCGCCCAACACACTACTCCGGCGGGCGCCGCACAACTACGGCTGATGCCACACTGCGGCAGAAGGCACCTTATTCCCCCTCCCCTCCTCCCAGGCAGTGGCCTTGAGGTGCTATTGAAGGATGAGCTCATCCAACAAGGTGAGGATCTCCTATTATTTTTTGCTAAATTTTCATTCCGATCCACTATACGATGAATTGCTATGAGCTGCTTCTACTGCTGCTATATGATGCATTGCTATGAGCTGTTGCTGCTGCTATATGATGAATTGCTATGAGCTGCTACTGCTATATGATGAATTGCTATGAGCTGCTGCTGCTATATGATGAATTGCTATGAGCTGCTGCTGCTATATGATGAGTTGCTACATAGGTGCTCCTACTGCTGCTATATGATGAATTGCTATGAGCTGCTCCTCCTGCTGCTATATGATGAACTGCTATGAGTTGCTCCTACTGCTGCTATATGATGAATTGCTATGAGCTCCTCCTCCTCCTACTGCTATTTGATGAATTGCTATGAGCTGCTACTCGTATATGATGAATTGCACACTGCTGCTCCTGCTGCTGTATGATGAGTTGCTATGAGCCGTTGCTGCTGCTATATGATGCTTTCAGGTGGTGCTGCTACATGATAATAACCAGCCACTTGGACCATCGAATTTTAATAAATAATTCTTCTTCATTTAAATGTGGGTCATGCATTCTTCATTTAAATTAGGCAATGGGATCTCTATGGAAGACATTGACCAAAGTAGATTGTGCCAAGTAGATGGTACCTTTGTATTTCCATTTTGAACAAATAGTGATGATCTATTTTCCTACCATATTAATTACCGCACTGGGTTCAATTTGTGATGTTTGCAAGTCAAATTATTTTTCATATGGGCAGCAAAATGACAAAATATAATGCAATCTAGACTTTTCTCTGATCATACCAAAGATACGCTGAAAAGGAAGGCAATGAAAAGAACTGGTTGGCTTATTACCTGGAGCTTATATTCACAGGTGCTTATTTTCTTAGGATAACTCGTAATAACTGTCCCTAAGAAACTTGGCCAATAGAACTGACATACAAATAACATGTCACGATGATTGCAATGGAGGAGTGACCTACCATAGCACACTGTATAGGCTCACCGTTGCCTCTCCTTTTTTTGTGATGTTCCATAAAATTGCCACATACATCTTGTACTTTTTCATTGTGTAACCCTATCTACAAGTTGACATGGCTAATTTCAGACATCTCTACATGATAATACATCGCATATCCCTTGCGCATATTTAAACCACCAATTAACGATTGTGTGCGTAGCATAAACTAGCCTTGACTCTGTGTGCTGGACTAGTAGTCACTCTAATGGAGCCTAATGTTGTGCACTGGAATTCCTGCACGCCACCTATGATTTTGTGTAATATACTACCTATGTTCCTAAATATATGTCTTTGTAGAGATTCCAGTATGGACCACATACAGATGTATATATATGCATTTTTGAGTGTAGATTCACTCATTTTGCTCTGTATGTAGCCTATAGTGGAATCTCTAGAAAGACTTATATTTAGGAACGGAGGTACGAGGTAGTATCATGTATGACATCTTCATATCTAATTTAGCAGCCAGTAGTAGAAATCATTGTCTGCACAAAGGGATTACTGGTCGAAAATCCTAGCAAAGCACGCTGGCAGGCACACAACAATACAAGAGAGAGAGAGACACACTTACAACATCATAGCAATACCTCAGTCCAGGATCTTGGTTGGCCAAGCTGTTAGATCTAGAAGAAACATCATCCTTGTAGTTTTTGCCTTCTACTTAACATGTAACAGCGACCTGCTAGTATATTTGAAGTACATCGGGCAGGTGATGCTGGACGGGTTTAAAGGTGACAAGTACCTAGGCCGTGGCGGGTGTTTGGCATCTTGCCAGACGGTGGGAACCAGGTTAGAAACATCAAGGGTGATGACGCTGCGCTGGCTGTCGGGGTTCGGTAAGGAGATCTAGAACCATCGAGTAGGGTGTTTGTGGAGCGGCTTTGGTAGGGTGAACTACGGTGTGGGCGAAGCGGATTTGTGGCCGTGGACAAGGACGTCGGTGAAGCTGCTCCGGTGGTTGGGTTCAGGATGGTGTCGACGATGCGGATCTGCGACCATGGACGGGGCGTCAGAAGCTGCTCTGGTAGGTTGGATGAGGGTGCGACAAAGAGGATCTGAGGCCGTGGACTTGTGAGTTGGCAAAGCGGCCCCGGTAGGGTTGAGAATGGTATAGAAGCTACTCCGGTAGGGTTGACGCTGGTGTCGGCAAAGCGGCTCCGATAGGGTTGAGGAAGGTGTCGGCGAAGAGGATTAGAGGCCGTCGACAGGGGCGTCGGTAGGGTGGCTTGGGGGGGGGTGGACAAAGCATCTCCGGTGGGGAGTACTAAGGAGCCGCTGCAGATGCGCTACGGTTGACGAGAGTACTGTCGAAGCAGATTCAGTACCGTGGACAAGGCCGACACTGAATGGGCTGTTGTACAATGGTGGATGAGCAGTCTACTTGTTTCTAGGGGAGGTGGGAGGGGTAGATGCAGCCGCAGAAGCAGATCTGGCGAGATGGATGCCGCTGGCAGTGAATGGGCTCGGGTACGCCGGTGGATGAGCAGTCTAGGGTTTCGAGAGGGGAGGGGTAGAAAGGCCGATGAAGTACAGACGTCGTGATGTAAGATGCTCTGGTGCTGTGGAGTTAGTCGTTTTTGCAGGAGGGGGAGAGGAAATAGGGGTGCCGTGTGGTGGGGGAACCGGAAGTTACCAAATCATCCCCAACCTATTATATAGATGAGTGTGGTATTGTAACTGTTGTTCTCCGTGCACCAAGGACAAGAGGGGAATTTCGCATGCTAAAGACTAGGTGGCAGAAATTTTAGAAGGAGGTGGGAGATTTTGCCGCCCGCAGGATCGTTTGTATCCAGTTTCAACTAATTTTGGACCATGCTAGCGGGAAGGTCATGCGAGACTGTGTACATGGGGCACACGTCAGCAGTTGATAACTGGTGTGAACTCCACCCCAGAAAAAAGACAATAACTCGGGATGATGCACCGATAACTTGGACGTTCACACAAGAGCGACCAATCGTACGGGTGTGGAGACGCGTTCACAAAAAAGGAATCAAACGCTCAGCCTATGTATTTCTTGTGTAAATAGATAATTTAGTGCCATTGGTAATTTACTTTAAACAGAATGCATTGACGTGTTAGTGTAGAGGCCCACAAAGAGAAATGGATATTGTAGTCCCACAAAAGAAATGGATATTGTAGTCCGCTACTTAAAAGTGTTACCTCATATGATTACATAGCCTCCATTTCATAAATTGCGTACTCGTTGGATTCATATATGAATATTACATATATCACTTCATAATGGAACATTAAATCATCCAAGACTAATGAATTGGAATGCAAGACTAACAATGGTGCATGTACATGATAGCTACATTGGTTGTTTGAAGAAACATCACTGTAACTTTGGCATTCACAATTGAAAAGGTTTATTTAGATAGAAAAAAAATGTGATATGTGAGTGTGCAATCTTTATAGCGTTGAATCGATATTGTACCTTTGGCCACAATACGAAGTAGATATTGATTTATGTTCAAGCGATGCACATCCATGATCGCTAGATAGTGATACGTGAATGAATTGTGCAATCTCTCTCACACGCATAAATATCCAATTTCCCCGTGGGCATCGGAATCACACACGCGTACTTCGTGTATTTCTCTCCCTCCATCAAGGTTAGAATTCATCTTTCTACCCGTCCTACAAGTCTCTCACACAGAAACATACACACCCTCTCTGTCTAACACACCCACCCCTTTAATTCCGCCCACCCACAACCACTAATGTCTCAAAGTATAATTATGTCTCGCACACATATGCCTAAGGTTAACTCAAGTTCTAGAACCATATGAATACATACAATGGGATTCCAGCAGAGCACCTTTTGTTTCGAGATTTCGCTCTCTCTCTCTCACACACACACACACACACAAACACACATGCGCGCGTAGACATTGTTTCTCGCTTCATTTTTTCCAGCACTTGCATGCACACCATTTGTTTATCTCTATGATGCTTTAAGTATGCCTCGCACACATGCTACCTACCTATCCCATAATATAGATATGTGTCACACAAACTCCTTCTCCCTACTAGCAAGATGCCCATGTGTTGCATGGAACATCAAGATGCATTTGTATGAGTAGTTTATCTTGTGAGAGAAAAGGATGAATGAGGGAAGGCCTTATTTGCGAATGTGGAGAGGGGTGTGGGTATCTTTTTGCAAAATCGCCATAGTTTCCTTCCTATCCGTCAGATATAAATCGGGTGGCCTATATTGTAGGATGGCAGGCAAACCATCATCACCAAATTTGTTTTTATAAGAGTAGAGATATGTAAGTGTCACTGCCCCCCCCCCCACACCCACACACACACACTTCCCGACACCGAAGGAGTAGGGTGACACCTTGATCTTGATACTAATCTATCGACCGACTTCTCTCTCAAAACACACACACACACACACACACACACACACACACACTACCCGACACCGAAGGAGTGGGGTGGCACGTCGATCTTGATAGTAATATATCTACTGCTTCTCTCTCAAACACACACACATACACACACTCACTAGTTGTGCCTCTGTGCCTACCGAGCACACTCTCGATACGTCTTTCTCTCCCTCC
>NC_041386.1:157556369-157635897 GCF_002162155.2 Triticum dicoccoides | reverse complement strand
AGCAGAAGGGTGACAACTCGATCTGATCTTAATATGTCAATTGGTTTCTCTCTCAAACATTGTGTCTCTGTGCCTCGCTCAGACACACTCGATACGTCTTTCTCTCCATATCCCCCTCGATATGTAGACTTCTCACGCACGCACAGCTGTAGTGATCATGACGCTGAACCCAGTGTGCCTTGCTTTTACCAGCCTCATGTGATAGTTTTCGCTCTGTTCTCTGTTAATTAACAAGGCAACCTTTTCTTTGTTACTACTAGTGAATCTGAAATCATTCGGGGCAGGCATAAAATATATCACTTCAACCCAATTATCGCAGTAACTATTTTAAAAGAAACTAGCTAGATGCCCATGCGTTGCACGGAACATCAAGATGCATTTGTATGAGTAGTTTATCTTGTGAGAGAAAAGGATGAACGAGGGAAGGCCTTATTTGCAAATGTGGAGAGGGGTGTGGGTATCTTTTTGCAAAATTGCCATAGTTTCCTTCCTATCCGTCAGATATAAATCGGATGGCCTATATTGCAGGATGGCAGGCACACCATCATCACCAACTCTGTTTTTTTATAAGAGTAGAGATATGTAAGTGTCACTGCCCCCCACACCCACACACACACTTCCCGACGCCGAAGGACTAGGGTGACACCTCGATCTTGATACTAATCTATCGACTGGCTTCTCTCTCAAACACACACACACACACACACACACACACACTACCCGACACCGAGGGAGTAGGGTGGCACCTCGATCTTGATAGTAAGGGCATGTACAATGGTGCTATCTTAGGAGTGCCACGTAGGATAAATGATGAGGTGGAGGAGAGAGAACTCATAAAAAAAGGCTTGTCTTCTCTTATTTAAGATAAGACAAAAGATGATCTCTTAGCATAATTTGTCTCACCATGTTTTAAGAAATTGCTAGTTATTGAAGATAAGGCTAAGATATAACCCATTGTAGACATACTTTTTTGTCATCTCTAAAGTACATGCAAGACTTAAGATAAGACGGTCCTATCAACCATTGTACATACCCTAATCTATCTACTGCTTCTCTCTCAAACACACACACATACACATACGCTCGCTAGTTGTACCTCTGTGCCTACCGCGCACACTCTTGATACGTCTTTCACTCCCTCCCCCTCCCCCACCCCAACAATGACAGCAGAAGGGTGACAACTCGATCTGATCTTAATCTGTCAATTGGTTTCTCTCTCAAACATTGTGTCTTTGTGCCTCGCTCAGACACACTCGATACGTCTTTCTCTCCGTAGCCCCCACCGATATGTAGACTTCTCGCGCGCACACAGCTGCAGTGACGATGACACTGAACCCAGTGTGCCTTGTTTTTACTAGCCTCATGTGATAGTTTTCGCTCTGTTTTCTGTTAACTAACAAGGCAACCTTTTCTTTGTTACTACTAGTGAATCTGAAATCATTTGGGGCAGACATAAAATATATCACTTCAACCCAATTATCGCGGTAACTATTTTAGAAGAAACTAGCTAGATGCCCGTGCTTTGCATGGAATATCAAGATGCATTTGTATGAGTAGTTTATCTTGTGAGAGAAAAAGGATGAACGAGGGAAGGCCTTATTTGCAAACATGGAGAGGGGTGTGGGTATCTTTTTGCAAAATTGCCATAGTTTCCTTCCTATCCGTTAGATATAAATCTGACGGCCTATATTGCAGGATGGCACGCACACCATCATCACCAACTTTGTTTTCTACTCCCTCCATTCCGAAATATTTGTCTTTTTAGAGATTTCAACAAGTGACTACATACGGAGCAAAATGGGTGAATCTACACTCTAAAATATGTCTACATACACATCCGTACGTGGTAGTCCATTTAAAATCTGAAAAGGACAAATATTTAGGAATGGAGGGAGTATAAGAGTAGACATGGAGATATATCTCCAGCATGGTCCACAACAAAAATGTGATGTAACGGTTAGCACCGGATGCTCGCAATGCGATGACCTGAGTTCGAATTTTGTCTTTAACTTTAGATTTTTATATTATATATTACTTATTTAATATATACTTCTTTCGCTACTGCACTGATAGTGGAACCCATAGAGTACTTAAAATACAAGATTAAGGATGGACTTGTTTATTTTTAACTTTCTGTACGAAGCTGTAGCCACCCTGCAAGTCACGTGTACACTGTACATGCAATTAACTTTTTATAGAGGGAAAATCATACACACAATTAACTCAGATGGATTGGATGTGACTCTATTATTTCCAGCATAAGAGCATCTCCAACGATAGCCGGCAAATTTCCTCCCACTTCCTTCCGCGGAGGATGACATCAAACTCCAGCGGCATACATTTTCACAACTCTAACCAACCAGATGAAATTCGTGCAAACATGGACTGATTTCATATAAGCATGAATGATTTCGTATAAAAAAGCTGGATCTTCATATAAACATGATGGATTTCAATACATTTACACGAACTAAGCGGTGCTAATCCGGCTCTCTTGGTATAATTAATACTCCCTCCGTCCGGAAATACTTGTCCTAGAAATGGATGT
This sequence comes from Triticum dicoccoides, assembly GCF_002162155.2. Classification (NCBI taxonomy): domain Eukaryota; kingdom Viridiplantae; phylum Streptophyta; class Magnoliopsida; order Poales; family Poaceae; genus Triticum; species Triticum dicoccoides. Next base: position 157,633,349 of record NC_041386.1, on the reverse strand, counting down.
ATCTAGACTTATTTTAGTTATAGATACATCCAATTTATCTATTCTTAGAACAAATATTTCCCGCCAGTCGGAGAGGGAGTACCTAATCTAAATGGCTGCCCGCAGATCCCTTTGTCTTCCTCATGTCTGGCAGACACTTGCGGGGTCGACGAAGGTCCTTGGAAGAGACGAAGCAGCAAAGAAACCACCTGAATGCGCAGTCATCACCTCGGTGGTAGCCTTCTTGGGACCCAAGTGGGGGCGACCTCTCGTGTTCTACTTCTCCTCGATGATGGCGGCGGACACGGAGAGCTGGCACCGACTCATCGCTCTCCACGCACATGGCTTCTGTCTCTGCCTGCATGGCACTGCCGCAGGCATGGGAGGCGCTGCCGCAGGCACGGGAGGCGCGACCACCGTAGACACTGGTGGCACAGTACGACGCGGCAGCGACGACGCCCGTACCGGCGTGCTTGCCGCCGTGCCAGCGTGGAGCAACTCGCCACTCCTCATCGAGCTGAACCGGAGCGGTGAGTTGCTGAACCATGCGCCGGCTTGGGGCGACAACTGGCTCCGTCGGGCCAAGCAAGGTTGGTGAAGCACCAAGCGGCCTCGCTCGTATTCGGAGGTCTAGGCGGGCCACCCAGCCGGGTAGTATGCCAGAGAACGGCTCCTCGGAAGCCATCGAAAGAGTGGAGAAAATGGTGAAGGAGGAGATGGGGGTGCGACGGAGGGGTGTGATTCTTGCCCGCTGTCTGTTAGGCCTCATTTAAATAGAGGGCGGACGGAAGGAGCTTCACCGGTGTCTGGCCTCGTTTAAACTAAGGGAAGATTGGAGGAGCTCGGTCGGCATTGCATTTAATTTCGGCCCGCTCATGAACGGACGTGTGGCCGGGTAGGTTTCTTGGTTTGCATGTGGGTTTAACGGAGGGGTTTGATGGAGGTGAGGAGGCGTGTTCAGCCGGGCGTGCTGCGGGTGGCGCAATACTATTCAATTTGACAGCGGGCGGCGCAGTTCCCGATACTGCTTTAATGCAGACAAGGGAGGGGGTAGCGGTTCCCAAAATGTTGAACGGCAATGATGCATCCTCCTTCAATTAGCATCATGAATGCACGAGGGAAGTAGTGGGAGGAGGACCGGGAAAAGAGGCCGCAAGATGTGAATGCAACGCAGTTTGCACTCATATAAAGGCGCCCCTCCATTCCAATGCATCTACCACATCGTACGCACCTAAGCATTTTCCTACGAACCTACACTAAGCGCAAAAGTGTTCAATCCAGACCCATGGCGGCGATGTGCGCGAGTGGCCATCGGCTGTGCTAGATGGTCCACGATGCTGGCCTGTGGCATGGCGCTGAGGATCGTCTCCAGACGGTGTTGGTGACCGGCTGGTGGATGGCGCCGTCGACGCCAACTACGACTCTCAGTTGGACCAGATGATCATTGCCACCACCAACAAGTTCACCATCCTCAATAAGCTCGCGGACGGCATCATCGTACTCCTCCAGCCCGCACACTCGGGCTCCTGATTGCATGCCACCCTAATTGGCCTCCATGGACGAAGCCTCTTTCAAGCACTGGTGGCCCTGCGACTGCCCGCCGACGCCACAAAGAATGTCCACCTGAAGGTCGCGCTCGCCGCGAGGCGCCTCGCCCTGCAAGAATTCGTCGACCTACACATCCACGTGTACGAGCAAATTGTGTACATAGGTATCTACAAGGCCAGTGAGGATGCTACGATGTTGGCCTTCCTCAACCGGCTGGAAGCCTTGGATGCCTTTGCTGAGAAGCACCTTGACCTCGCCACAAAATCCGCCGCTCCTTAGCCGCCGGTCGGTGGCCCGGCGCACTAAGTTGAGGAGGAGGAGGTCGTACGTTGATGGATGCATCTTTCTTCTTGCCTCCTGTAACCACCACTACGATCACATCATCATGGCCTTAATTCTTATTGTGCTATTGCATTCTCATTCCAGTCAATACCGACATGTGCGATCCCTTTGCTTAATTATATGCATCACTGTAACTAGTACTCCATCCGTCAATTTATAAGTTGTGCTTACCTTTTCCATCAACTTCGTGCAACGCACGGGCATCTTTCTAGAAACACTAGAACATGTCAGACCGCATGTGACCAAACTGACGATGCGCCAACCTAGCTACTATGTACCCTGCTTATCGGGCGGAAATAGCCTTGCCCTAGTGTTTCCAATCGTTATTTCTATCTATCAATCGTGCCAAGGAGCAGAACCAAATGTTACAATTTATACATGTTTCTCTACTCCTACTCCTATAAAAGACTCAGTTGGTGAAGGTGGTGTGTCTGCCATCCGTCGTTTCTGACCATTAGATCTGCATCTAACGATTGTGAGGTAAGTTGTGGCAATTTTGCAACAATAGCCCACTTCTCTGCTCCAATTTTCAGAAAACCCCTTATTATCTTGAAAGCAACCACATCCCTCCCTCACCTCATCAAAACAGCCCAAGAAATATATTTTGAGTGGTATATATGTATATAAAAACAAGAGTGATTTCTTTCAAGTTTGTGAACAAGTACTACTGTTCTACTACTTTGGATCCGTCGCAGCGCACGAGCACATTGCTAGTAAAAGGAAAAGGCCTACCACATTCGTGTTGCACCGCCACACGCCCGGGAATCGGGAGTACTCCATGGCCCATCCGGCACGCCACATAGCTAGGTAAGGCATGTTGCCTAGTGATACGTCCATTTTGCATCATGCTTTTATATCGATATTTATTGCATTATGGGTTGTTATTACACATTATGTGCCCCCAAGGCTTCTTCAAGTGCCCCCAAGGACAAGTTCTTCGAGAAGGTCATCAACCCCTACCTTGCGCAGGTGCTGCAACACCCTCAAACCATTGAGATGCATGAGGGTTTGCTGCACATCCGTGATGTGGAGGGACCAAGGAGGACCGGAAGCGTGGAGACAAGGCTCGAGGCAATGGAGCAACAAGTTTTCAAGTGTTAGGAGATGGTGGAGCGTGGACTCGACTCCAATCACATAATGATCACGGAGTTCACCAACAACTGCAAGCTGGATGCCAAGGACATTGGGGAGGCCATCTTCAATCTTCATGAGAAAATCGAGCACCTCCAAGCCCAGATCTATGACCTGCAAAATCAAAACTGTGAGTATGAATATAGATTCAAGAGGATGAGTTTGGCTGCAGATTTGAGGATCCCAGAGACTCGATCATCCTTCTATGATGGCGAGCCTATGCCTTGGAAGAGGGACGACAAGCCTACATCATCAACAACTCCATCTCCTTCACCGGCAAAAGAGATATAATCACATGGGTATGGGCACTCCCCTTGGCAACTGCCAAGCTTGGGGGAGTGCCCCGGTATCGTATCACCATCACTTTTATCTTTACTGTTTTTCTTAGTTCGATCCTTTTGGTAATATCTTGATATAGTAGAATAAAGTTTTGGTATGATCTAGTTTTTAGTTTTGCTTTATGATCCCTATATGTAATCGAGTCCGTGAGCTATAGATAATAAAGATTAATGTTGAGTCAAGGGCTTGATTATTTTGCTATGATCTTGAGGGAATAAAATAAAATAAAAGAAATAAAAAGAAATAAAGAGATCATAAGGATCTTATGGAGAGTAATGAGCTCACATATAAAGAGTATGATCAATAAAAATTATTGAGAGTTGACAAACATAGTTTTGGTCATCGTTGCAATTAATAGGAAGTAATAAAGAAAGATAGGTTCACATATAAATATACTATCTTGGACATCTTTTATGATTGTGAGCACTCATTAAAATATGACACGCTAAAAAGTTGATGTTGGACAAGAAAGACAACGTAATGGGTTATGTTTTCTTACATCTAAGATAAATTATATTGTCATGGATCATCCAACATGTTGAGCTTGCCTTTCCCTCTCTTGCTAGCCAATTTCTTTGCACCAAGTAGAGATACTATTTGTGCTTCCAAATATCCCTAAACCCAGTTTTGCCATGAGAGTCCACCATATCTACCTATGGATTGAGTAAGATCCATCAAGTAAGTTGTCATCATTGCAAGCAATAAAAAATGCTCTCTAAATATGTATGAATTATTAGTGTGGAGAAAATAAGCTTTATACGATCTTGTGACGTGGAAGAAATAAAAGCGATGGACTGCATAATAAAGGTCCATATCACAAGTGGCAATATAAAGTGACGTTCTTTTGCATTAAGATTTCATGCATCCAACCATGAAAGCACATGACAACCTCTGCTTCCCTATGCAAACGGCCTATCTTTTATTCTTGTCTTATACTTCGTGCAAAGAGTCATGGTGATCTTCACCTTTCCTTTTTACATTTTATCCTTTGGAAAGCACAACATGTTGGAAAGATCCTGATATATATGGCTAATTGGATGTGGGTTTTCATGAACTATTATTGTTGACATTACCCTTGAGGTAAAACGTTGGGAGGCAAAACTATAAGCCCCTGTCTTTCTCTCTGTCCGATTAAAACTTCGTAACCATAAATATTGCGTGAGTGTTAGCAATTATGAAAGACTAAAAGATGGTTGAGTATGTGGACTTGCTGAGAAGCTCTTACATTGACTCTTTCCTATGTTATGATAAATTGCAATTGCTTCAATGACTGAGATTATAGTTTGTTAGTTTTCAATGAAGTTTCTGATTCATACTTGAGTATGTGAATGAATTGTTACTTTAGCATTAGAGATCATATGACAATATATATTTATGTTGTTGTTCTAAGAATGATCATGATACCCTCATGTCTGTATTTTATTTTATCGACACCTCTATCTCTAAACATGTGGACATATTTTTCGATTTCGGCTTGTGCTTGAGGACAAGCAAGGTCTAAGCTTGGGGGAGTTGATACGTCCATTTTGCATCATGCTTTTATATCAATATTTATTGCATTATGGGCTGTTATTACACATTATGTCACAATACTTATGCCTTTTCTCTCTTATTTTACAAGGTTTGCATGAAGAGGGGGAATGCCGGGAGCCGGAATTCTGGGCTGAAAAAGGAGCAAATATTAGAGACCTATTGTGCACAACTCCAAAAGTCCTGAAACTTCACGGAAGTCATTTTTGGGATTAATAAAAAATACTGAGCGAAGAAAGTACCAGAGGGGGCCCACACCTTGGCCACGAGGGTGGGGGCGCGCCCTACCCCCCTGGGTGCGCCCCCTGCCTCATGGGCCCCCGGGTGGCCCTCTAATGCCCATCTTTGGCTATATGGAGTCTTTCGTCAACGAAAAAAATCATAAGCAAGCTTACGGGACAAAACTCCGCCGCCACGAGGCGGAACCTTGGCAGAACCAATCTAGGCGGAGCTGTTCTGCTGGGGAAACTTCCCTCTGGGAGGGGGAAATCATCACCATCGTCATCACCAACGACCCTCTCATCGGGAGGGGGTCAATCTCCATCAACATCTTCACCAGCACCATCTCATCTCAAACCCTAGTTCATCCATTGTATCCAAACCTCAGATTGGTACCTGTGGGTTGCTAGTAGTGTTGATTACTCCTTGTAGTTGATGCTAGTTGGTTTACTTGGGGGAAGATCATATGTTTAGATCTATTATGCATATTAATACCCCTCTCATTATGAACATGAATATGCTTTGTGAGTAGTTATGTTTGTTCCTGAGGACATGGGAGAAGTCTTGCTATAAGTAGTCATGTGAATTTGGTATTCGTTCGATATTTTGATGAGATGTATGTTGTCATCCCTCTAGTGGTGTCATGTGAATGTTGACTACATGACACTTCACCATTGTTTGGGCCTAGAGGGAGGCATTGGGAATTAATAAGTAGATGATGGGTTGCTAGAGTAACAGAAGCTTAAACCCTAGTTTATGCGTTGCTTCGTAAGGGGCTGATTTGGATCCATATGTTTCATGCTATGGTTAGGTTACCTTAATACTTCTGTTGTAGTTGCGGATGCTTGCAATGGGGGTTAATCACAAGTGGGATGCTTGTCCAAGTAAGGACAGTACCCAAGCACCGGTCCACCACATATCAAATTATCAAAGTATTGAACGCGAATCATATGAACATGATGAAAACTAGCTTGATGATAATTCCTATGTGTCCTCGGGAGCGCTTTCCTTCATATAAGAGTTTGTCCAGGCTTGTCCTTTGATACAAAAAGGATTGGGCCATCTTGCTGCACCTTATTTACTGTTATTACTTGCTACTCGTTACAAATTACCTTATCACAAAACTATCTATTACTGTTAATTTCAGTGCTTGCAGAGAATACCTTACTGAAAACTGCTTATCATTTCCTTCTGCTCCTCGTTGGGTTCGACACTCTTACTTATCGAAAAGGCTACAATAGATCCCCTACAATTGTGGGTCATCAAGACTCTTTTCTGGCGCCGTTGCCGGGGAGTGAAGCGCCTTTGGTAGGTGGAATTTGGTAAGGAAAAATTTATATAGTGTGCTAAAATTTACTGTCACTTGTTACTATGGAACATAATCCTTTGAGGGGCTTGTTCGGGGTATCTTCACCCTGACCAGTAGAACAAAGAGTTGCTCCTCAACCTACTGAAAATGTTTACTTTGAAATTCCTTCGGGTATGATAGAGAAACTGCTAGCTAATCCTTTTGTAGGAGATGGAACATTGCATCCCTATTTACACTTAATATATGTGGATGAAGTTTGTGGATTATTTAAGCTTGCAGGTATGCCCGATGATGTTATCAAGGAGAAGGTCTTTGCTTTATCTTTGAAGGGAGAGGCATTGACATGGTATAGGCTATGTGATGATGTGGGATCATGGAACTACAAACGATTGAAATTGGAATTTCATAAGAAGTTTTATCCTATGCATCTTGTTCATCGTGATCGTAATTATATATATATTTTTTGGCCTCGCGAAGGAGAAAGCATCACTCAAGATTGGGGAGGCTTAAGTCAATGTTATATTCATGCCCTAATCATGAGCTCTCAAGAGAAATGATTATTCAAAAATTTTATGCTCGACTTTCTCTCAATAATCGCTCCATGCTCGATACTTCCTGTACTGGATCTTTTATGATGAAGACTATTGAATTCAAATGGGATTTATTGGAAAGAATTAAACGCAACTCTGAAGATTGGCACCTCTACAAAGGTAAGGAGTCAGGTATAACACCTAGTTTGATTGTGTTAAACCTTTTATGGATAGCGATGTTTTCCTTGAATTTAGCACTAAATATGGACTTGACTCTGAGATAGTAGCTTCTTTCTGTGAATCCTTTGCTACTCATGTTGATCTCCCTAAGGAGAAGTGGTTTAAATATAATTCTCCCATTAAAGTAAAAGTAGTTGCACCTATTAAAGTTGAAGAAAATACTATCACTTATAATGATCTTGTTGTTCCTACTTCTTATATTGAGAAACCACCTTTCCCTGTTAGAATAAAGGATCATGCTAAAGCTTCAACCGTGGTCAACAAAAGTAATATTAAGACACCCAACCCCCCTGAGCAAATTAAGGTTGAATCTAGTGTTGCTATGGTTAAAGATCTCTTGGTCGATAACATTGATGGGCATGTTATTTATTTCTGCAATGAATCTGCTAGAATTGCTAGACCTGATACTAAAAATAAACATAGACCTGTTGTAGGCATGCCTGCTATTTCTGTTAAAATAGGAGATCATTGCTATCATGGCTTATGTGATATGGGTGCTAGTGCAAGTGCAATACCTCATTCCTTATACAAAGAAATTATGCATGATATTGCACCTGCTGAGATAGAAGAGATAGATGTTACAATTAAGCTTGCCAATAGAGATACTATTTCACCAGTTGGGATTGTTAGAGATGTTGAAGTCTTGTGTGGGAAAGTTAAATATCCTACTGATTTTCTTGTTCTTGGTTCCCCACAAGATGACTTTTGTCCCATTATATTTGGTAGACCCTTCTTGAATACTGTTAATGCTAAGATAGACTGCAATAAGGATATTGTTTCTGTTGGTTTAGGGGATATGTCTCATGAGTTTAATTTTGCTAAATTTTGTAGACAACCCCATGATAAAGAATTGCCTAGTAAAGATGAAATTATAGGTCTTGCTTCTATTGCCGTGCCTCCTAGTGATCCTTTAGAACAATATTTGCTAGACCATGAAAATGATACATATATGAATGAAAGAAGGGAAATAGATGAAGTATTCTTTAAACAGGGACCTATTCTGAAACACAACTTGCCTGTTGAAATCCTAGGGGATCCTCCTCCACCCAAGGGTGATCCCGTGTTTGAGCTTAAACCATTGCCTGATACTCTTAAATATGCTTATCTAGATGAAAAGAAGATATATCCTGTTATTATTAGTGCTAACCTTTAAGAGCATGAAGAAGAGAAATTATTGAAAACTCTGAAGAAGCACCGTGCTGCTATTGGATATACCCTTGATGATCTTAAGGGCATTAGTCCCACTCTATGTCAACACAAAATAAATTTGGAGAAAGATGCCAAACCAGTTATTGATCACCAACGACGGCTAAATCCTAAGATGAAAGAAGTGGTAAGAAAGGAAATATTAAAGTTCCTTGAAGCAAGTATAATTTATCCCGTTGCTGATAGTGAGTGGGTAAGTCCTATCCATTTTGTCCCTAAGAAGGGAGGTATTACTGTCGTTCCTAATGATAAAGATGAATTGATTCCACAAAGAATTATTACAGGTTATAGGACAGTGATTGATTTCCGCAAATTAAATAAAGCTACTAAAAAGATCATTACCCTTTGCCTTTCATTGATCAAATGCTAGAAAGATTATCCAAACATACACATTTTTTCTTTCTAGATGGTTACTCTTGTTTCTCTCAAATACCTGTGTTAGCTGATGATCAAGAAAAGACTACTTTCACTTGCCCTTTCGGTACCTTTGCTTATAGACGTATGCCTTTTGGTTTACGTAATGCACCTGCTACCTTTCAAAGATGCAAGATGGCTATATTCTCTGACTTTTGTGAAAAGATCTGTGAAGTTTTCATGGATGATTTCTCTGTTTATGGATCCTCTTTTGATGATTGGTTGAGCAACCTTGATCGAGTTCTGCAAAGATGTGAATAAACTAACCTTGTCTTAAATTGGGAGAAGTGCCACTTTATGGTTAATGAAGGTATTGTCTTGGGGCATAAAATTTCTGAAAGAGGTATTGAAGTTGACAAAGCTAAAGTTGATGCTATTGAAAAGATGTCGTGTCCCAAGGACATCAAAGGTATAAGAAGTTTCATTGGTCATGCCGATTTTTATAGGAGGTTCATTAAGGACTTCTCAAAAATTTCCCGGCCTCTGACTAACCTATTACAAAAAGATATTCCTTTTGTCTTTGATGATGATTGTGTAGAAGCATTTGAAATACTTAAGAAAGCCTTGATTTCTGCACCTATTGTTTAGCCACCTGATTGGAATTTACCATTTGAAATCATGTGTGATGCTAGTGATTATGCTGTAGGTGCTGTTCTAGGACAAAGAGTTGATAAAAAATTAAATGTTATTCAATATGCTAGCAAAACTCTAGACAATGCCCACAGAAATTATGCTACTACTGAAAAGGAATTTTTAGCATTGTATTTGCTTGTGATAAGTTCAGACCTTATATTGTTGATTCTAAAGTAACTATTCACACTGATCATGCTTCTATTAAATATCTTATGGAAAAGAAAGATGCTAAACCTAGACTTATTAGATGGGTTCTCCTGCTACAAGAATTTGATTTGCATATTATTGATAGAAAGGGAGCTGAGAATCCCGTTGCAGACAACTTGTCTAGATTAGAGAATGTTCTTGATGACCCACTACATATTGATGATAGCTTTCCTGATGCACAATTAGCTTTCACAAATGCTTCTCGCACTGCTCCATGGTATGTTGATTATGCTAATTACATTGTTGCTAAATTTATACCACCTAGTTTCACATACCAGCAAAAGAAAAAGTTTTTCTATGATTTAAGACATTACTTCTGGGATGACCCCACCTTTATAAAGAAGGAGTAGATGGTGTTATTATACGTTGTATACCTAAGAATGAACATGAACATATCATACGCAAGTGTCACTCCAAAGCTTATGGAGGATACCATGCTGGAGATAGAACTGCACATAAGGTATTGCAATCCGGTTTTTATTGGCCTACTCTCTTCAAGGATGCCCGTAAGTTTGTCTTATCATGTGATGAATGTCAAAGAATTGGTAATATTAGTAGACGTCAAGAAATGACTATGAATTATTCACTTGTTATTGAACCATTTGATGTTTGGGGCTTCGATCATATGGGACTGTTTCCTTCCTCTAATGGGTATACACATATTTTAGTTGCTGTTGATTACGTCACTAAGTGGGTAGAAGCTATTCCAACTAGTAGTGCTGATCATAACACCTCTATTAAGATGCCTAAAGAAGTTATTTTTCCGAGGTTTGGAGTCCCTAGATATTTAATGACTAATCGTGGTTCACATTTTATTCATGGTGCCTTTCGTAAAATGCTTGCTAAGTATGATGTTAATCATAGAATTGCATCTCAATATCACCCACAGTCTAGTGGTTAAGTAGAATTGAGTAACCAAGAGCTAAAATTAATTTTGCAAAATACTATTAATAGATCTAGAAAGAATTGGTCCAAGAAACATGATGATGCATTATGGGCTTATAGAACTGCATACAAAAATCCTATGGGTATGTCTCCGTATAAAATGTTTATGGTAGAGCATGTCACTTACCTCTCAAATTAGAGCATAAGGCATATTGGGCCATCAAAGAGCTCAATTATGATTTCAAACTTGCCGGTGAGAAGAGGTTACTTGACATTAGCTCACTTGATGAATGGAGAACCCAGGCCTATGAGAATGCCAAACTGTTTAAAGAAAAAGTTAAAAGATGGCATGATAAAAGGATACAAAAGCGTGAGTTTAATGTAGGTGATTATGTATTGCTATACAACTCTCGTTTAAGATTTTTTGCAGGCAAACTTCTCTTTAAATGGGAAGGTCCTTACGTTATCGAGGAGGTCTATCGTTTTGGTGCCATAAAAATCAACAACTTCGAAGGCACAAAACCAAAGTTGGTGAACGGTCAAAGAATCAAACATTATATCTTAGGTAATCCTATAAATGTTGAAACCAATGTTATTGAAACCGTAACCCCGGAGGAATATGTAAGAGACACTTTCTAGAACGTTTCAGACTCCGAAAAGGAATAGGTATGTGGTACGGTAAGTAAACCGACTCCAAAACAGTTCTAATGGCAATTTTTCTCTGTTTTGAAATATTTAAGAAAATAGGAAAATAAGAAGTAGTCCGGGAAAGACACGAGGCGTCCACGAGGGTGGAGGGCACGCCCCCCTGCCACGTGGGCACCTTGTGTGCTATCCGGACTCCGTTTTCTTGCACGATACTTCTTTTGGTCGGTAAAAATTCATTATATAATCTCCCGAAGGTTTTGACCACCGTATCACACAAATATCCTCTGTCTTTGTTTCGAGCTATTTTTCTGACAGATCTAGATCGCCATGGCTTCTTCAAGTGCCCCCAAGGACAAGTTCTTCGAGAAGGTCATCAACCCCTACCTTGCGGAGGTGCTGCAACACACCGAAACCATTGAGATGCGTGAGGGTTTGCTGCACATCCATGATGTGGAGGGACCAAGGAGGACCGGAAGCGTGGAGACAAGGCTCGAGGCAATGGAGCAACAAGTTTTCAAGTGTCAGGAGATGGTGGAGCGTGGACTCGACTCCAATCACATAATGATCATGGAGTTCACCAACAACCGCAAGCTGGACGCCAAGGACATTGGGGAGGCCATCTTCAAGCTTCATGAGAAAATCGAGCACCTCCAAGCCCAGATCTATGACCTGCAAAATCAAAACTTTGAGTATGAATACAGATTCAAGAGGATGAGTTTGGCTGCAAATTTGAGGATCCCGAAGACTCGATCATCCTTCTATGATGGTGAGCCTATGCCTTGGAAGAGGGACGACAAGCCTACATCATCAACAACTCCATCTCCTTCACCGGCAAAAGAGATATAATCACATGGGTATGGGCACTCCCCTTGGAAACTGCCAAGCTTGGGGGAGTGCCCCTGTATCGTATCACCATCACTTTTATCTTTACTGTTTTTCTTAGTTCGATCCTTTTGGTAATATCTTGATCTAGTATAATAAAGTTTTGGTATGATCTAGTTTTTAGTTTTGCTTTATGATCCTTCTATGTAATCGAGTCTGTGAGCTATATATAATAAAGATTAGTGTTGTGTCAAGGGCTTGATTATTTTGCTATGATCTTGAGGGAATAAAATAAAATAAAAGAAATAAAAATAAATAAAGAGATCATAAGGATCTTATGGAGAGTAATGAGCTAACATATAAAGAGTATGATGAATAAAAATTATTGAGAGTTGACAAACATAGTTTTGGTCATCGTTGCAATTAATATGATGTAATAAATAAAGAGAGGTTCACATAGAAATATACTATCTTGGACATCTTTTATGATTGTGAGCACTCAATAAAATATGACATGCTAAAAAGTTGATGTTGGACAAGGAAGACAACGTAATGGGTTATGTTTTCTTACATCTGAGATAAATTATATTGTCATGGATCATCCAACATGTTGAGCTTGCCTTTCCCTCTCTTGCTAGCCAATTTCTTTGCACCAAGTAGAGATACTACTTGTGCTTCCAAATACCCCTAAACCCAGTTTTGCCATGAGAGTCCACCATATCTACCTCTGGATTGAGTAAGATCCATCAAGTAAGTTGTCATCAATGCAAGCAATAAAAATTGCTCTCTAAATATGTATGACTTATTAGTGTGGAGAAAATAAGCTTTATACGATCTTGTGATGTGGAAGAAACAAAAGCGACGGACTGCATAATAAAGGTCCATATCATAAGTGGCACTATAAAGTGACGTTCTGTCACATTAAGATTTCGTGCATCCAACCACAAAAGCACATGACAACCTCTGCTTCCCTCTGCGAAGGGCCTATCTTTTATTCTTGTCTTATACTTCATGCAAAGAGTCATGGTGATCTTCACCTTTCCTTTTTTACATTTTATCCTTTGGCAAGCACAATGTGTTAGAAAGATCCTGATATATATGGCTAATTGGATGTGGATTTTCACAAACTATTATTGTTGACATTACCCTTGAGGTAAAACATTGGGAGGCAGAACTATAAGCCCCTGTCTTTCTCTCTGTCCGATTAAAACTTCATAACCATAAATATCGTGTGAGTGTTAGCAATTATGAAAGACTAAAAGATGGTTGAGTATGTGGACTTGCTGAGAAGCTCTTATATTGACTCTTTCCTATGTTATGATAAATTGAAATTGCTTCAATGACCGAGATTATAGTTTGTTAGTTTTCAATGAAGTTTCTGATTCATACTTGAGTATGTGAATGAATTGTTACTTAAGCATAAGAGATCATATGACAATATATATTTATGTTGCTGTTCTAAGAATGATCATGATGCCCTCATGTCCGTATTTTATTTTATCGACACCTCTATCTCTAAACTTGTGGACATATTTTTCGATTTCGGCTTTCGCTTGAGGACAAGCGAGGTCTAAGCTTGGGGGAGTTGATACGTCCATTTTGCATCATGCTTTTATATCGGTATTTATTTCATAATGGGCTGTTATTACACATTATGTCACAATACTTATGCCTTTTCTCTCTTATTTTACATGGTTTATATGAAGAGGGGGAATGACGGCAGCTGGAATTCTGGGCTGGAAAAGGAGCAAATATTAGAGACCTATTCTGCACAGCTCCGAAAGTCCTGAAACTTCACGGTAGTCATTTTTGGAATTAATAAAAAATACTGAGCGAAGAAAGTACCAGAGGGGGCCCACACCCTGGCCACGAGGGTGGGGGTGCGCCCTATCCTCTGGGCGCGCCCCTTGCCTCGTGGGCCCCCTGGTGGCCCTCTGATGCCCATCTTTGGCTATATGGAGTCTTTCATCGAGGAAAAAATCATAAGCAAGCTTACGGCACGAAACTCCGCCGCCACGAGGCAGAACCTTGGCGGAACCAATCTAGGGCTTCGGTGGAGCTGTTCTGCCGGGGAAACTTCCCTCCGGGAGGGGGAAATCGTCACCATCGTCGTCACCAATGATCTTCTCATCGGGAGGGGGTCAATCTCCATCAACATCTTCACCAGCACCATCTCATCTCAAACCCTAGTGCATCTCTTGTATCCAATCTTTGTATCCAAACCTCAGATTGGTACCTGTGGCTTGCTAGTAGTGTTGATTACTCCTTGTAGTTGATGCTAAGTTGGTTTACTTGGTGGAAAATCATATGTTCACATCTATTATGCATATTAATACCCCTCTGATTATGAACATGAATATGCTTTGTGAGTTGTTACGTTTGTTCCTGAGGACATAGGAGAAGTCTTGCTATAAGTAGTCATGTGAATTTGGTATTCGTTCGATATTTTGATGAGATGTATGTTGTCATCCCTCTAGTGGTGTCATGTGAACGTCAACTACATGACACTTCACGATTGTTTGGGCCTAGAGGGAGGCATTGGGAAGTAATAAGTAGATGATGGGTTGCTAGAGTGACAGAAGCTTAAACCCTAGTTTATGCGTTGCTTCGTAAGGGGCTGGTTTGGATCCATATGTTTCATGCTATGGTTAGGTTTACCTTAATATTTCTGTTGTAGTTACAGATGCTTGCAATGGGGGTTAATCATAAGTGGGATGCTTGTCCAAGTAAGGAAAGTAGCCAAGCACCGGTCCACCCACATATCAAATTATGAAAGTACCGAACGCGAATCATATGAACGTGATGAAAACTAGCTTGACAATAATTCCCATGTGTCCTCGGGAGTGCTTTCCTTCATATAAGAGTTTGTCCAGGCTTGTCCTTTGCTACAAAAGGATTGGGACATCTTGCTGCACCTTATTTACTTTTATTACTTGCTACTCATTACAAATTACCTTATCATAAAACTATCTGTTACTGATAATTTCAATGCTTGCAGAGAATACCTTACTGAAAACTGCTTATCATTTCCTTCTGCTCCTCGTTGGGTTCGACACTCTTACTTATCGAAAAGGCTATGATAGATCCCCTACACTTTTGGGTCATCACCTAGCATTTTCACTTTCATGTGGGACCGCCGTTGAGCAAACCGACTATTGGCAAACCGCACCCCGCCCGTCGCCAGATTGGAAAACAGAAATGAGGGGAAGATCTAGCTGTAGCACAGAAGCCAAGAAATTTGGTGTCAGATGGGGCCTGTTGATAGAGTAGAAGCATTCCGTACTACTTTTTCTCCTACTACTATGAAGTTTGTACTACAACTAGCACTACCACTATACAACTAGGTCCGTGCACGGCACAACATCGTAGGAACAAAAAACAGGAAGATCTTGTTTTGGGTGATTTATCTTTTTTTTTCAGTCAACGCAGTATGAATAATATGATGTGGGGGGCACCCATGAAGCTCATGTAGCTTGGTTGCATGGCTACGAAAGGTTAGAGAAAAATGAATTGATAATGTGTTTAGAGTGCACTCCACTAAATAGATATACTTTGGATCCATTGCAACACACGGGCCGGCACATTGGTAGTAGTAATAAACAAATTCCGGGTTTAGCACGAACTCGTACTGCGGGAGCACCACAAGGCCGGCCGTAGGAGTTATATTTCCCTCTCGGGGCCCACGGGACCGAGCTTCAGTGGCTTAGTGTGCCAGCCTATGAGTCAATGACATGTCGACCTTAAATGCGGCTGGCCCACATGTCATTATCATGATGGTGGCGTGGTTCGCGACTCACTCATTTGAGATGAACCGGACGGTGGTGGCATTGCCGTGGCGAGGGTGCCACAGCTGGGCGGCGGGCTGTTACGAGGCGTAGATGGCCACACCAACGGGTACTACTTGTAGTACAGAAGTACTCCAGTTGAGGATTGATGCCCGGGACGAAATGTGTCACAGCCGCTGGATGAAAATTCGATGGTGTGGGACTGCGGATTGGAGCACAGGAGCGGACCAGGCAAACCGCGTCCAATCGGGTGTGGCTATGGTGGAAAGTTGATGGTCGCCACAGTTCGGCTGGCCTACATGTCATGCACACAATGCAGATGAGCGGTAGGGCCGAGAGGGATGAGGCGCACGTCGGGGGACGTCGTGCCGTGGGTTGGAGCGGTGTCGTGGGAATCGCGTGTGGGTGTGGCAGTGGTAGAAACAATAAACATGATGGTCACCGTGGTTCAACTTCCATGGACAAGTCGTCATGTCTGCTCACACATGCATTGCATACCGCTCACTGCAAGGAGCAGTAGTAGAGAAAACTTGTTCCAAAGATACCATTTTTTCGATAAAATTCTTGAGATATCATTAGTTTTTACACATGGGATTACTCCTGCAAGGGTCAATCACAACAGGTGTTTTGTAAGAAAATGCATCTTGATGTTCCCTGCAATGCACGGGCATCTTGCTAGTTATAGAAGAAGCCCACACGGGCATCTTGCCGCAGGTTGTGCCACCGACCGGAACTCAATTTTTATTCAGACGTTTAGGTTCACCAGATGTCGTGTCATGCTACAAAATGTAAAAAAAAACTCCAATTTTTTTAAAACCTGTTATCTTCAAACCAGCCACACCCGTCCCTCACCTCATCAAAACAGCCCGAGGAATATATTTTGAGTGAAGCATGATTTATTTTTACTGATATACGTATATCAAAACTAGAGTGTTTATATTTCAAGCCTGTGAACAAGTATTATTCTACTACTTTGGATCCATTGCAACGCACGAGCCAACACATTGGTAGTAGTAGTAGTCTCTATCTCTATCTCTACTCTTATAAAAAATAGAGTTGTTGATGATGGTGTGCCTGCCATCCTGCATTATAGGCCGTCCGATTTACATCATACGGATAGGAAGCAAACTATGGCAATTTTGCAAAAAGATACCCACACCCCTCCCCACATTTGCAAATAAGGCCTTCCCTCATTCATCCTTTTCTCCCACAAGATAAACTACTCATACAAATGCAGCTTGATGTTTCGTGCAACGCACGGGCATCTTGCTAGTCTACTACTCTCTTATATCTTATAAAAAATAGAGTTGGTGATGATGGTGTGTCTGCCATCCTGCAATATAGGCCGTCCAATTCATATCCGACGGATAGGAAGAGAACTATGGCAATTTTGCAAAAGATACCTACACCCCTCTCCACATTTGCAAATAAAGCCTTCCTCGTTCATCCTTTTCTCTCACAAGATAAAATACTCATACAAATGCATCTTGATGTTCCGTGCAACGCACGAGGATGTTTCCTTGGGGTTCTCTCCAGCGCGACGTGGCCGTACTTGCAAGTTGACGCCCCTTGAGATGCTGACGTTGAGGGGCACTCGAATTTTGTCCGATGAGAAGGTAAGATGAGTTTTATCACGTAGTAAATGCATTCTAAAGACTACTTCCGTGTCCATTTCCTAATTCTCCCCCTGCCCACTATTTCACAGGTTAGGTTCTGTGCGAGTGGATATTGGCTTGCATATGTACGGGAGGGTACCAACATCAATTTGCACAACATTTACAATGGTGACATTGTTCCCGTAGAACCTTTGTCCAACATTGGGATCAGCCATGCAACGGGCCACCGCCTGAATTGGTACGAAGGAACCATAGTGAGATTTAAGAAGATAACACAAACCTTGCACATGGCGGTCAAAGGTGGACCATGTTGTCTGCGGCCGATTTGTTGCCGTATGAGTACGAAGATGTTGTGCTCCTTTCTAACCGCGTATTTGCGGTGACAAACCAGGGGACTTGTTTCGTATGGGACACATCCTACGGTATACTCCCTCTCTCGTAGTGTATTTGTTTTGAATTTTTTCATTTTATAAGTTTCAAATTCAAATTTAGAGCTCCCCATCACGTGTTGAGATTATAATGTCCATTAAATTGTTGTGTGCATGTATAGTAAAGAAACAAATCTCGAGTTTGGAACGAGTTCGTGCAGCGGTAGCACCACAAGGCCTGGCGCAGGAGTTACATTTCCCTCTCGGGGCCCTCGGTACTGAGCTTTAACGCCTTACTACACCTGCCTTTGAGTCAATAACATGTGGACCAGATAGATGGCTGGTCCACAAGAAATGCTCCCAAAGGCAGGGGCAGTGGGGTTGAGAGGGGTGAGCTATAGGTCGGGGGACGTGTGGTGTCATGGGTTCGAGCGGCGTTGTGGGAATCACGTGTGGCTGTGGTAGAAACTTGATGCTCACCGCATTTGAGGTGGCCCACATGTCATGCACACAAAGGCAGAGGGGCGGTGCGGCCGAGAGGGGTGAGGCGCACGCCGGGGGACATGGTGCCGTGGGTTGGAGCGGCGTCGTGGGAATCGCGAGTGGCAGTAGATGAAACGTGATGGTCGCTGTAGTTGACCTTCCATGGACAAGCTGTCATGTCTACGGACACATGCATTGCAAACCGATCACTGGAAGGAGTAGTAGAGAAAGCTAGGCGATAAATAGTTCCTTATAGTCAAGCGGACCCATGCTACTACTTGTTCCAAAGACATGCACACCATCGAAATAGTCCATCTATATCAATATACACAAAGAGGGAATATTTTTTTACAAGAGAGGAAATAGTGCATCCATCCATAATGCCCTGCTGCTGGTGCAACTTCTTCTTCTTCTTCTTCTCATTTTCTGTGGGAGATAGCTTCACAACAAGCTCTCTGGACCTTGCAGCTATCTCGAAACTCACACGGGCATCGAGGGCAGCATATTTTATCCGCTCGTACATCAAGGGATAATTCTCCCATCCAAACGACCTTAATGCTAGCGTCTCGTCACCCTTCTGAAGATTTATTCCGAGCACAAAATTTGCTACATCGAATAGGGCTGGTGTCGGTTTACCACAATCTTCTACATGAATTTTTATTTTGGTTTGTACGTTAGCGATGCTTTTCAAATCAAGGTTGTACGTCCCCTGCAATGGCTTCCCCACAAAAGTATATGTCCTCCCGAGACAAGAAATCGTGAAGCTCACCTGGTATGGAGGACGCGTGTATGATGTGGTACACCAAAACATCATCTTCGAGGCACACCTGAAGGTCGGCGGCGCGTTGGATCTTCCCAGTGGCACGCTCCGTGTACTCTGTGTCGAGACTGATGACCTTCATATCCACCTTTTAGAGGGAGTTGGATACATTATTGATCCACTTCCGAACAACCCTTGGGTGGTCGGTGACTGTGGCAATATGCTCAACGAGCCTTCGATGAGGACATGTTGGACGCTAAAAACCTGCATCTCGATCTCTTTCGCCATTTGGAACCGCTGGACCTGTGGGCTATGGTCTAGAGAATTAGGATTCGATGGCTAGTCTAACTGAAGAAGATGATTATTTAAAGGGGCTTCGAAATTACTCTAGGAGGATGTGAAGAGGTTAAAACAATGTGAATGCAGTGTGGTTTGGATGCAAATGAAGATGAAGGAGAGGTGAAGAAGCCGAGGAAAATCGGTTCCTGATGGAGAAGTAAATGGGAGAAGTGCCCTGCAGGCAGTTGATTAGACGGCTAGGTAGACCAAAGGAAATGGCTATGCGGGTAGACTGAGGAGTGGTACCTGTCCGTGTACGTGCCCATCCTTCTAGAGGTACATGTGCCATTGGCTAGTTGAGGTCCCTCTTTCGAATCACCGTGGCGAGACATTTTATGATTCCTTTTTATTTCTGCACCCCTCCTAACAAGTGGGACCTATGCAAATGGATAAAAAATGTGTCATAGCTGGTTCAGATGGATATTGGCGCGTGCGTGGGAGACACAACATTCTCTAGTTAAGGAATAAGTATGTGGTTATCCTCAAAAAAGAAAAAGCCTTCTTCGCGCTTCCGCATGCACGAGAATTTGGTTCTGCTTGCAATATGGATGATACCTGGAGGATGAAGTGAACCTAGAGGCATGCTAGCACGGGAGTACTACTCATGTTCCTACTACTCCTACTAGTAGTGGTAGTACAACTGTGGTACACTTGGTGGTCAAAATATTATTCATCTGGTCCTCACAGTGAAGTGACAAGACCCTGCGCCCGAGGTGACACCAGTCCAGGCGGCGTGTCCGGGTTACCAAAGTCAGCCTCACCTTGTGCACCATGCAGTCACTGTCACCGCCGCTGTATAGCATGCCTCGCCTCGTCTTCCTCTCCCCTAGCACCACTCCATCTTCATCTCCGTCTGGCTGGAGATCCTGAGGTCACTCTTCATCATCTCACTGTGCCCACGCATACCCTCGCCTCGCTCGCCTCCCCCCAGTACCACTATTCCCTCGCTAGCCACTCCAGCATCGAGAGCCTTCTCCCCCGTAAATCAAGCCCCGCACAACCCCACCTTCCAAACTCCACCATGGTCGAACACGAACCGCGCAGCATCCATATGAGCCGCGATTGGAGAAATCTCCCCAGTGACATCCTCGACCTCTGTTATTCGTGTATGGTTATGTTGAGTGCCCTGTGGCTGGCTGCATGTTCTAGGGACATGCACACGGCCATCGTTGAAGTGAGGCCTGAGCTTTTCAAGACACCCTGCTTGCTGCTATCTGGTCTTGCAAGATTTGCTCACCATGATACGGAGGCGTACATGATGCCCCTCGACTTCAATCCGACCTCCATTAGCCAAAACTTCTTTGCAGGTATGTAGTGGGTCACCATACATCATTTCCCTCGACTTCGATCCAATCACCATCGCCCAAAACTTCTTGGCAGATATGTACTGGGTCGGCATGAGCTCCCACTGGATGGCTGCCATCAGACAAGACCGGAAAAAGTTGGTGCTCGTGAACATCCACACCTCCCATGAGATTATCCTTCCCATGTTGGATTATATAGGGTTTTACCATCGTGGCCCAGGTCATCTAGATTACGAAGTCAGTTGGACGCACCTTGTTTTGCAGAAGACTGTAATCTACCAAGTGCCCACACGAGATGTGAACTACACAGACTTCAAGATAATTGCCTTGTTGGACCGCGGACTCGCCTATCTTTCCGCTGGTGCCTTCTTTAGCTGGAGATAGCTCACCTTGCAGTGGATCGTCAAAGCTGATACACACTTCTGTGATGCTATTGAACACAATGGCATCATCTACGCGATCGACAAAGCAGATGGCACCACGTATTGCTGGGATGGCACATATAAGTTGTTTCTGTCTGATGTTAATGATGACGCCATGAAACTGTTTGAACTTTTTGTGATGACTGGCATATCCCTGTTTGAGCAGAATTTGAGTAGAACTATGACAATGTATTAGAGACGCCGTAAATCGGCTATATTTGGAATGAGTTAATTCATGCGATTGTGACCATGTCATTACAGCCAATTTGTACCCCTGAATAATCAAACGGTTAGGAAGATATGGATATTCTCCTTATTTTATTGTAATCTATATACTACTAAATATGAGTGTGTATCAATGGCCATGTTAGTTTCCTCATTTTCATGATGTAGAGACATGCATCACACTGTTGTATTCATCTAACCAGACATTAGGGAAGTAAATGTGCATATGGAGAACTCTATATTTGGAAGTAGTGAAATCCTGTAATGCTTACCATGTGTACATACCTATATTCGGCCTTCAACAATCAATGGCTAGAATAATATCCTCACAAAAAAATTTCCCACAGAACATGACTTTATAACAATGCATGGTCTATTAGTTTCCTTGAAGAATTTGTTTGTGAGGACAGAACATGATTACATAACATGCATGACATGGTAGTTTCCTGTGAAGAATCCATTGTGAGATAACATGAGTATAACCATGCATGGCACTTCTATATTTTCGAACCCAGTATACATTTCCCTGTATTTTCCTCCCAGTTCCAACAGGGACATATCAATGTTGTTTCTTGCATTATCCTACTCATACTCTGAACAATGCCGATCTTACATTAACAATGCCTGTCCTTTTTGATATGATACAGTGTCCCTATAGTTAGTACCCTTTGTAATCACACCACCTTTGCCAAAAACGGGGAAGCACAACTAGTTCCTCACTCGATCAGACGACAGCAGAAGACTGATGATCATTCAGACACATGAGCCGGAAAAGTTATATTGCAAAACCCCCACTATATACAAGCACCGTGAAATACGTGAGTATCCGGACAGTGGCTGTTACATCCATGAGCAGGATACCAGCTTGTTGGGGCCTTCAAGATTTTTGAGTTGGAGGCGGGTAAACAGCCTTGGTTCACAATCTCTGTTTCTCGGACTCAATTATTCGATTAACCAGGAGATCACCGTTGGCAAGGACCTTGATGGCAGAGAGGCTCTGTTTGCTATGGAAAACTGTGTCTACATAGCGAGCCCTAGGAGTTCTGGAGCAAACTCCCCTGATTATGAATGATACAACCTGCAGCCAAAAGAAGGTGAGAATGACAAAGGCATCTAGATTAACTTTGATCCTTGGATGTGTCGAGTCCGACAAGTAGTGATGTGGTTCAAGCCTTCAGGTTGATAGGTAATTGGGCTGTTGCGTCGAAAGGGTGGAGTACTGGTGTCTCCAAATCATTGGTGGCTGAAGCGGGGCTGCAAATTATGATGGTGTTGGATCAACCCTCTTCGAATGACTTGTTGTCTTTGCTGGTTGTTCTGGATGGGTAGTTCTCTTTCTTGTTATGCATATTCCTTGTCATTTGGTCATCCTCGTTTATGTCACTCTTACTATGTAATAGTTGTCTCTATTTAGAATGTCATTCTCGTCAGGATCACGAGAGTCTGAGCGCTGCAGATGGATGTGTTTTGGTGGTGTAGCAAGACTTCTTATGAACTATCATGTCTTGTTGTTTATGTCAGTAGTAGTCACTAGTCAGTGTTTGAATGTTGTATATATCGTTATTTCGAACTATTTATTGTCTCGAACTGCTGGTGGGCTAAATGAGGGCATCACCATTCTCGAGTGTTCAGAGTATATCTCCTTTTTCCAAGTTATAATTTGAGCTTGGTGTCTTCTCGATGATGTACACTTGTTTGGGCCAGTGAAGTGTCATTGAATATGGGACGACTAGTAACACAACGCCAAACATGTCAATTATGACTCTCAAGCCGGGCTCTCAAAAGATCCTCAAAAAAGGTCGGGCTCTCAAAAAAAGAAAGAATAGGGACTCTTCGGCCGACATGTGGGCGTCATCGGTGTTTCCGTGTGCTTGCGCGCCGACAACATATTGGCGCATGTTTGAAATTCATGCTGCATTTTCATCCCCAATCTCCTGCCCCTCCCCCACATCTGGAATCTCGATTCCTACTCCAGTTCCCTCAAACCCCCCTCCTGTACTCCTTGTACTCAAGCGCACTATCATGTCGCTGGTCAACGCGGATCTCCGAGCCGAAGATCCTGAGGTCCGTCCTGCCTTTGGGTGTTGCGTGCTGTCGCTCAACAGCGGCATGGCGGCACTTCATGACCAGTTTGCCGGGAAAGTGCTGATGGTAACCATCAACGGTGACCGGCCTCCCGTCTTGCCAGACGACCTTGTCAAAGCTCTTGGCATTGCACACAACATCCAAATAAGTGACTTGCTCGTCGAAGTGTGTCCGCCATCGGCTGATTTCTTCGTCAGGTTCCGGACAACTTTCGACTGTAGTCGTGTGTTCAAATCTTCCTGGTGTTTGTTCTACGATGGCACACTGGTGAGATTTGATCGGTGGCACCCAGGGTGGGGCTAGGTGCCCTCTGAGCTTGAATTTTTAACAAAGCTTACCTTCCATGGCATGCCTCAATGTGCTTGGAACAGCGAGTCCATGAATGAGCTTTAATGACCATGGAGGTGAGCTCATAAGTATGTTTGTTCCTCCAGGCAGCTGGCTCTGAGGATTATGGCATGGATGAATAAGTCGTCCACCATACCGAAGGTGATTGGTGTTGAGATAATGGTGCAGGAACCGAGGTTGTACTATTCGTCGCCACCAAGGATGCCACGGACCACGTTAGGGATGTACCTGTATCAAGTGTTCGTGCATGTCGAAGAATAGGTCAATCCATCAATCGAAGTCCTGCCACCACCGCAGGTGCCCGGGTCCATCGACGACGTCCATTACAGGAGTCAATGTCAGACTTTCCCCGTGTTGCTCTAAATGATGGATGGCACAGGGCCTACTCCATTGTGGGGCGGAGGCCACTGCTTCTTTGGGAGAAGAGGCAGGGCTGCCTGCCTGGATGTGCTCTAATTTGAGGTAACAACTGAATCTTGTCAGATACTAGTTAAATCCGAGCTATGCATGCGAAGCACTGATGTGCCAGTACATTTGATTGTGACCTATTCTATTTTTGTACCTGAACTTTTTTAGAAAGGGTTGTACGTCAACTTAATGTGCTAGCATAACTTATTGTGTTGCATGTCTGTTTTCTTTGCACAACATTCAAGATATTTCCCTGTCATTGATAAAGACAATGAACGATTATGTACGAGTTCGTTGGTTTCAACATAGCCCTACCCGTAGCGATCCACTGCTTCCACCCTGATTGTGCCGCCTGCGTGAAATTTTTGTATGCAAGTTTAGTGTGCTATGATGTTCTATATGATTGTGTCAACTATATAAGTTTTTACTGAGCATCAACAATGCATATGGCTAAATATGTATTTATGAGCATCGACCAATGGGTCTCTCTCTCTCTCTCACACACACACAAGTGGGACCCGTTGAATTATTTCTTTGCTTGTGACAGCTTTCAATTAGGTTCCACTGTACTCTAACTTTTTTCTTAAGTTACTAGTTGAGCTTAGTGACTTCAAAAAGTTGTACAGAAGCCTTGTTTGGGCCTTTCCGGTGTCGCTGAATGTGGGCTGAGTAGCCATGTAAGGTTGTATTGTACTACACATGCCTTTTTTCAACATGAGCAATTCAACTGGGCCGACAGTTGTACACAATATTCGGGTCAACTTGTTATTCTCCGCCCCGCTCGGCTACAAATCTTTCGTAGGAGGGATGCATTAGGCTTAACAAGAAAATGAGCTTTAAGAAACAATAAATGGGATGTAATTATAAAAACTGGGCATTAACTATAAAAAATGTACCAAACACATAATTAGTTTAAAAAATATATTATTTTGGAATTTGGAAATTTATTTTCATTACTTGTTGCACGCAATATTTTGTTGGATTTTTATGCAATACAAATTTATTTTGAAATTATATCTAATCTGACTAGAAATTTCAGGATAAAAATATTTTGGATCCCATCAAAATGTGGGAAATTTTATTAAATTTTGTTTTGAGCGGTTGGTTGAAATTATTAATCGTTGTCCTAGCTAGAAAATGGGCTGTACTTTTAACAAACTGTAAATGGGCTGTACTTTTAACAAACTGTAAATGGGCTGTAGTAAATTCCATTAGAATTCAAAAATGGGTTGTACATTCTTACAAATCGCAAATGGGCTATATGTTCTCTGCCACACACTTGTGAGACTACTAAGTTGACGCGTCCCCTAAAAAAACAAAAACTAAGTTGACGCGTTTGCAAGGCTTTGTTAACTTATAGTCAACACACGGTTCTAGCAGCAGTGGCCGTTGGATGTCCATCCAACAGATGTTGTGCTTCTTCTTCAATCTCAGATATTCTTGCTTCAGTCGTCCAAAAAATGATTCCTCCCCCTGACATCTGGGCTGCACCGTTTTGGAGGCTGACCTGTGGGCCTACTAAGTTGACGCGTACCAAGGGCTTTGTCAACTTTGTCAATATAAACGATTCTAGCTGCAGTGACCGTACGATGTCCATCCAACAGCCGTCGTGCTTCTTCAACCTCTGGTCTTCTTGCTCCAGCCGCCCAAACCAGCATCGGTCATGCCGCCTGCTCCTGCCTCCCGTGTCCGGCTATGCTACCACCGCTGGCCATGCCATCCCTCTATACTCAACCACACCTCCAGTTATTCTCCGGCGATGGCAGCCTCACACCGCAGCCGAAGCAGTCAACCCACGTACTCCCCTCCGCGTGGGCATCCATTGTCGCATCTTCCCCAGATCCACGTCGTTCCCTTCCTAAGCCTCGTTGTCGCCCACCGCTTTAGTGCTCTTGGCGCGGCGTGGTCAACGTGGTCAACAAAGGACATCCATCGAAAGAGGACTTTAGGCGGTCAGGCTGACAGCTGGACCCACCAGCTGCATCTTCGAACACAGGGAAGTGCCTCCTTATTAATCGCAAAATAAAAACAATTCCTCCCCCTGACAGGTGGGACCGAGCAACTATATCTTCGCACGCAAGGAAGTGTGCCCTTATCCTCCCTGACCACTGGGTCCAACCCGATCAAAGCGTACGTAGCGTTATCTGTCTGGTCGCCAACGTGTACGTACATACTGGTCGATTGGTCTCTCTATAAGTATGAACCGTGGCCGAGTAAGTAGCGGCACGTGTCGTTGTAGAGCACCCGACATAGCAGTTCACGCATTCCTGTCTAAGTCCTATACACATACGTACAACCACAGGGCAAAAAATACGGCCACATACGTACATATGGGCGGGGTCTCAAGCGCGTACTCGCGCATATATATACGGACAACTAGGGCTTGTGTGCATGGAGAGGCAACGGACGGTAGCAACGACTTCCTGTTCATCGAGCGGCGAACCAGCTGGGTCAGAACGGAGAAACAACGTCCTGTTCATCGAGAGGCAACCAACTAGGTCAGAATGCGTCGTGTTCATCGGGAGCCAACCGGCTTGGACGGAACAGCCGATCGAAACGAGGCCTGGCGTACCGCATAACGGAGGAAACGGCCTTGTTTTCGACCGACCACGGTCAAAACGGGATCCTGTTCATCGGGAAGGGTCTCGCGTATCGCAAAACGGAGGAAACAGACTTCTCTTGGACCTCCTACGGTCGAAACATGGTCTTGTTGATTGGGAGGGGTGTGGCGTACCGCAAAACGGAGGAAACGGACTTGTGTTGGAGATCTACAGTCGAAATGGGGGTCCGGTTCATCGGTAGGTGTGTGGCATACCGCAAAACGGGACTCCTTGGGCTACTGTTCATCTCCACCGTCGACTGCCTCCATGGGCTACTGTTCATCCACCGTCAACCTCCTCCAGCCTCCACCTATGACTGTTCATCCCCGGCGGCTCCCCTCCTGCCTCCACGAGCCACTGTTCATCCACGGGCTCCTGTTCATCCAGCCTGCACCGCTCCTCCACCGGCTACTGTTTAACCAGCCCTCTCCATGGGGTCCTGTTCAACTACCCCTCCACGGGTGTAACACCCACAATGCGGCTATTTCTCCCATGTGTCGGGCCATGACTTAGAGGCATAGCCGCATGGTAGGCTTGTCGCAAGAGGGGTAATCTTCACACATCCCATGTACGGAATAAGAAAGGGATAAAGAATTGGCTTACAATCGCAACTTCACACAATACATAAATAATTCATACATCATCGAAAATACAATAAAAGGTCCGACTACGGAACCAAAATAAAAGAAGACAACCCCAAATGCTAGATCCCCAATCATCCCAACTGGGCTCCACTACTGATCGAAAGGAAACAAAACAAAACAATGACCAAGATCTTCATCGAGCTCCCACTTGAGCTCGGTTGCATCACCTGCACTGGTATCATCGGCACCTACAACTGTTTGGAAGTAACTGTGAGTCATGAGGACTCAGCAATCTCACACCCGCAAGATCAAGACTATTTAAGCTTATGGGTAGGAAAGGGTAGTGAGGTGGAGCTGCAGCAAGCACTAAGCATATATGGTGGCTAACATACGCAAATAAGAGCAAGAAGAGAAGCAACGCAAACGGTCGACAAGCTAGAAGTGATCAAGAAGTGATCTTGAAAACTACCTACGTTCAAGCATAACACAAGAACCATGTTCACTTCCCGGACTCTGCCGAAAAGAGACCATCACGGCTACACACGCGGTTGATGCATTTTAATTAGGTCAGGTGTCAAGTACTCTACAACCGTACATTAACAAATTCCCATCTGCCACATAACCGCGGGCACGACTTTCAAAAGTTCAAACCTTGCAGGGGTGTCCCAACTTAGCCCATCACAAGCTCTCACGATCAATGAAGGATATTCCTTCTCCCGGAAAGACCCGATCAGTCTCGGAATCCCGGTTACAAGACATTTCGACAATGGTAAAACAGGACCAGCAAAGCCGCCCGATGTGCCGACAACCCCGATAGGAGCTGCACATATCTCGTTCTCAGGGCAACACCGGATAGGTCAAGCTACAAGTAAAACCAACCCTCAAGTTTCCCCGAGGTGGCCCCGCAGGCTGCCCGGTTCGGACCAACACTTAGAGAAGCACTAGCCCAGGGGGGGTTAAAATAAAGATGACCCTCAGGTTGGCCGACCCAAGGGAAGGGTAATAGGTTGTTAGGCAAATGTAAAACCAAGGTTGGGGCTTGCTGGAGGAGTTTTATTCAAGGCGACCTGTCAAGGGGTTCCCATAACACCCAACTGCGTAAGGAACACAAAATCAAGGAACATAACACCGATATGACGGAAACTAGGGCGCCAAGAGTGGAACAAAACACCAGGCATAAGCCCGAGCCTTCCACCCTTTACCAAGTGTATAGATGCATTAATTAAATAAGAGATATTGTGATATCCCAACATATCCATGTTCCAACATGGAACAAACTTCAGCTTCACCTGCAACTAGCAACGCTATAAGAGGGGCTGAGCAAAAGCGGTAACATAGCCAAACAACGGTTTGCTAGGAAGGTGGGTTAGAGGCTTGACATGGCAATATGGGAGGCATGATATAAAAAGTGGTAGGTAGCGCAACATAGCGATAGAACGAAGAACTAGCAAGCAAAGATAGAAGTGATTTCGAGGGTATGATCATCTTCCTGAGATCCCGCAAGGAAGAAGAACGAGTCCATGAAGAAGACAAGCGGACGTAGTCGAACGAATCCTCACAACTCCGGAATGAAACCGAAGCTAACGAGAGAAGCAACCCGGAAAGAAGTAAGAAACATAGTAAACAACCATCACATGAACATGGCATGCTGCACAACCAAGTATGATGCATGTCCGGTTTAATGAGGCATGGCATGGAAAAGTGCACAAACAAAACTACAAATTAAGTGGAGCTCAATATGCAACTTCATTGCATATTGACGGAACACCACATTCAAGTTGTTTAGTTCGATCTCGTTTATGGACCCAACAATATTAAATGTTGTTAAACATGGCAAGAGGTGAAGCATAATAAAAACTACCTATCTAGGCAAATTTAAATGAGGCCGGAACAACAAGCAACAAGTCCGGAAAATCCTCATGTGCATATTTTAGATTTATTATTGTTATGCCCTAAACCATATTTTAGAGTTGTTTAACATGCAAAGCAAGTACACCATGTTAAACTAGGCATTTTTCTACCCCATTTACATATAAAGTTTAATAAATTCGGAGCTACGATTAATTAGTTATGAAATAAAGCATTTAACATGGCATATAAGCAAATTTAAACAAAAAACATTTTAAACATTTCAAACATGGATAAAAGTTGGAAATTATTGAACTACACAAAATTCTAAGCACTTTACATATTAAGTTTGTTTAATTCCGATGCACGGTTGTGGAGTTATTAAATGCATGAACTCTAGGGATTTTTTTTGTAAAATGGCGTTCTCTGGAAAAAAATATCCTAAAATCGACCTGAGGAAAAAAACAAGCACTGGACCTAAACTGTTGGGCGCTAGTGTTCTCACCATGGGCCAAAGCCCAGTCGGTGGAGAGACTTGGGGGCAGGGAAGCGGCTTGGGCCGGCCTTGCTGGTGTGCCTGGCACGGCCCACCCGAGCGCTGGGTCAACGTGCGATGACAGGGTCATCTCGTCGAGGCAGTGGTTAGCGGCGGTAAAGATCAGCGACGGGACGGCGTTCCGGTGCGGCGGCACGGCGGGCTCTGGCCGGAAGGGACATGGAGCCGACGGATCCGGAGTGGTGGAGGCCGGATCTGGCTCCAGGGGTAAATTTCCGACGACGGCAAGGACGGGAAGCTCCGGGCGGCGGCGGTCCCTGGCGGTGGGAACCTGCGGGAGAGAGAGCGATCGTGAGGGAGAGGGAGTAGCACAGGGAAGGAAGGAGGAGAGGCAGGGGCGGCGCGACCTGACCGGAGTTGGTCGCCGGCAGCGACTCCAGCGAGTTAGCGGGTAGGAGCGGACGACGTGGTCGACTCGAGGGGCTCCTCCCCTCGATTCAGATCGGGAGCGAGGGAAACGGGAGGCGCGGGGGTGATCGGGCCCTGGGCGGCTCGGGATGGGCCTCCCATGGGCTTCACGGGCCGCGGCGGTGGGAGCCGGTTGGGGGCGACGTGGAGCGCTAAGAGTGGAGGGGAGCGGCGGCGCTGGTGGAGGCTCGGCCAGTGGCCGAGCGCCAAGTGGTGGCGATGGGCTGGCGGCGCCGGATCCGAGGAAGGAGGCTAGGGGTGGGTGGAGGGGCTAGGGATGCCAAATTTGGAAGGGTGTGTTTATATAGGGAAAATGGTCAGGGTTAGGGGGTTTGGGGCCGTTTCGGAGCCTCAGATCTCGATCGGACGGCACCGAACGCGAGGAGGGGTAGGTTGGAACTTGTGGGTTGTGCAGAAGGCCTCGGGTTGATAGGAGAGAAGAGAGAGAGGCCCGACAGCAGTTTTCGGAGACCGAAAACATCCGACGTTAGACCGACTATATTGCCACTATAGTTATCCGTTGGGGTATCAAACTAACTCCGAATGCGATGAAACTTGGCAGGCGACCTACTGACAACATAACAACACCGCATGCCAACTTTAAATCCATTCCGAGAACATTTTCTGGCCACTTATAAAATACTATTTGGAACGTGCCTCGGGCGCGTGCAAGTGTGTGTGGGCTCAAAACGGACAACGGAAGGAACGGGGAGACCGGGACGGATGCAAGTTTTGAAAACATGATGATGCAATGCACATGATGACATGGCAAGATGCAACACACAAGCGAATGACATGGCAACAATGGTGAATAACTGGAAGACACCTGGCGCATCGGTCTCGGGGCGTCACAACACTCCACCACTACGAGAGGATCTCGTCCCGAGATCTAGGATGGCACCGGAGGGAAACGGAAGAGGAAGAGAAGAGGTAAAACAAAGTTGCTTCTTGGACAAACGAATGAAACCACAAACCTTGAGAGGTTGAACTAATTGAAAGATAGAATACAACAAAGATGAACAAAGTTGAAAACACTCCGTTAGAAAAGAGGAACAAAGTACATTACTAGAACCTTGTAGGTTGAAAGACATAAGAAAAGAGTTGCAATGGACAAGAAGTACATGCAAGCACTCCGGTAGAAACAAGATGTACAAGGAACAATAACGATTAATTATGACAACACACCAGTTGAAACAAGATAGAGAAGGAATAAGAATGATATAATTTGGGCAGCACTCCGACTGTAAATGGAAGGAATTGTACATGAACTTGACAAGATTAGAGGATACTTGAAAATAGGACACGACACTCCGGTTGAATGGATAAGCACGAAAAGAACATGGTCCTCACAATCCGAGATGATGAGTGAAGAGAGCAACATCACAATGCCTCCAGAACAAAAGAATAGAAGCTAGATCATTGTAATAAAAGAATGTGGATGAAAAAGCCAACTTCTGCCACAAATGAGCTTGGACAACACTCTTCCAAGAAGGTTATAACAGAGTTGTTAGAAAACCAACAACGAAATGAATAAACTTGTAGTGGGCTTATGGACAACTTCTTCAAATTATGAGGTGAAATTCTGCCACTACAGAAATGATAGATTGGATTGATATCAACAAGGAGACGAGAAACGTATTTCCCCGGGGGATAAATGAAGAACTTGGGTCATTTATGAGCACCATAAATAGCAACAATCCTTAGGGAAAGCTTTAGGTGAAATATAACCCAAGATAACTCCAATGAAGAGATTGATGGGTTGCAAAGGAACTCATGAACAAATTGAAAATGATGGGTTTAAAATATGTCATTTCGGACAACTTATGAATCATGAAACACGAAGTGAAATTGTCAACAATGACATAACACCATCTCAAAAGATAAGGTAGAAAGAATTGCACTTCGGAATGCAAGATGAAGAATGTTTGAACTCCTCAAAACAAAGCATGTGTTGAGCACCATGTTTATTTGAGAGTATAGCTTGGCGGATCTTAACTTCGAGAAAAATCTTGAGGACAATCGAAGAATGAAAGGAATCCTTGATGAACCACCATGTAGAGCCTCCATGAAGAACTCCGGTAATAAAAGGATGATATAAAGAAAGAGAAGTTGAGAACACAAGGTGAAGCCTTGCAATGATTTAGATGGAGCTTCACGACAATGTAACCGAGAAAACTTGGAACTCCAGAAAAGAAAAGATGAAGCATCTCGAACCGAGAATGTGACATGATGAACAACTCCAGAAGAAGAAATTAGATCACTTGGATGAAACAATAATAAGAATTACGTTATGCGTATCCTACACCAATTTAAATTGATAACAAGCAACGGATTTGGCATACTACTTATTCTCGTAGAAAGGATTAAGAGAGATATAGCGCAAACTTGAGAAAGGTCTTCAATGATCCACCGGTAGGATTGGAAAGAACGAATGAATTGATATGAGAACATAGGAAGAGGAATCTTGAACAAACCACCGTAAGGATTGAAAATGAACGAAGAAAATATAAAGAAACACCGGGAAGAATTAGAAAATGAACGAAGATACTTGCTAGGATTTAGATACATGAGAACGATGAGATCATGAACCGATTAGAGGATATTTGAACGATGCACCCGCAGGTAGAATTGGGGAATGAGAGCTGAATGTTGAGAACAAATAAATCTTCTGAAATGATGGCCTCCGGAGAATCAAACTGAAAAGACTCATGAATTTCTCCGGATGGGTGAAAATAATTCTCACAATGAAAACAATTATGAGAGCATGTCATCAAGCTAGAACCACGAATCTTTGAGAGAACGGATAATATCTGGAGGAAATCTCTTCAGTCTTCAAATGTTTTGAAAGATCATGAGAACCACCATGACAAATGATGAGCCACTCCGGAACAATGGAGAATAGAAATGATGAACCAACAATGACCATAATTTGAAAGATCTTGAAGAAAGACATATGACGGATGATAAATCATTCTTATGTCAAACTTTAGAAGATCTGGGAATAGCTCCGAAATTTTTTAGAAGAGTCAGGTAAGATCCTGGGAAAAGACCTGTGGGTTAGGGCCCACTCAAAAGAAACATCGTTGAATGATTTAAAAGAGAGATTACACCATTGAATTAAATGACTCAAAAGAGATAACAACCTCGAGATATCTTGCACGGATTGATAACGGAGACACAAATCTTCCGAGATATCTTCAGCACTCAGGATATGAATAGTGGTGAATAAATAAGAGAGCGTTGGATAAGAAATTCCAACATGGAAAAACATGTGAACTGGGGAAGGTGAAAATGATGAATACCGAAAGCTTGAATTTAGTCCACCGGAGAAGAAAAGAGGACGAAGAAGGAAAGAATGATGAACTTGAAGCTTCCTTAGCATCTTCATGAGAATCACCGGGTAAGAACATTGACGAAAAATAATGGAGAGACTTCCCATCAATAAGAGGATACTTGACTAAGAAATCCGAGTCCTTGAAGAAAAAGGGTGGGAGGGCGTGAAAACAAAGGCAACTTGAGGACAGATGAAATGAACAACATTGGGAAAACCGAGAGGTGATCTTGCGAATGTTGAAATGATCTGATCCACTTGAAGAGAAGCTCACCGGTTGAGAAGAAATTGAGATGACAAACTCGATGACCAAGAAGGATTAGTATTCACATAGAAATATGTTAACACCGCTTAGGAAAGGTATGGAATCCACATTTGACTTCGAAGCAACTCGAATACCACAACTCAAAACAAAACAAAGGATTTGGCTTGCAGAATAAGCCGGAACAAACATATGATAGAGATTTCATCTGAAGTTTTCGTGGTGGGGCCCACACGGGCTCGATCGTACATCACCATCCTGTACAAGGCAGTGCACATGACATATGAAGAGTCCCCGAGTCAGCATAGCCAAGGACTCTTTAAGACACAACGAGACCACTATAAAACCAACCGTGGATAGGCGGACCACTAGACGTCGAACCCCAATTTCATATCATACATCTGTCGGAAATATATCCTAGGAGCTACTTGAATTCCCACTTATAAACTCCCGAAACTTTCTGGTTATGCAATCAAGTGTTGGGGATACAGGGGAAGCATAATATCTCACCCGAACTAACAATTCCTACATCCACCTGTATCCATCCTTCAACACATAACCAAGAAACCTTCGGAAATCGTGTACCTCAACCTTCGAAAAGCATCCGTTATACGAGTTGTGGAAATACTCCCAAACTCCCGCCCCAGTACTGGGTGGCGTCGAGGTTATCTCACCAACAACTGCATAGAAGAGATTTTCGATGTCGGCGAAACTCAGGTATTCCAGAACTGCAACGATAAAATTGTGATGACAACACCTCGGAGCTCAACTCCCCGGGACACTGCCACAACCCCTAAACGTCAGGAGGCACCAAGAACAATGTTCTCGTCACAAGACTATCAGAACGATTCCAAGATACCCGCGTGATCCTAATTTTTTTAGTGAAATTTGAGGAGAGAAAAGTCAAAACTTCTACGTCAGGAGGCCTCACCAGAGCGACGAAGGGACTGAGGAGTAAAAAGAATCCTACTCTCCGATATATATAATCCTAAGACTCAAAACATTTTGTTCTAGACTCAGCAATTTGATCAAGTAGGGGGCTCCTAAGTCGGGGATGGCTCTGATACCAACTTGTAACACCCACAATGCGGCTATATCTCCCACGTGTCGGGGCATGACTTAGAGGCATAGCCGCATTGTCCGGTGGTGGGTGCGACATATGCCAACGGGTGGCTTATCATTGTGGGAGCCAGTAAGACGTCACCGGTGCCTGGAAGCGGGATGAGGCAAAGACATGCACGCCGGAGAATCTTACCCAGCTTCGGGGCTCTCCGAGGAGATAACACCCCTACTACGGCTCTACGGGGTCTCCGCATAATCACTAGATGAACGAGTGGCTACAAGATGCTCCTCGAGCTGTTTGGCGAGAGGAAGAAGGAGGGCACGGCTTGCTCTCTTCTCCTCTCTATGTGGTGTCTAAAACTAGCTCAGATCAACCCTTTGCATGGGTGCCCCGGGGGGTTTATATAGGCCCACCCCCCGGGGGTACAATGGTAATCCGGCTGGGCGTGGGCCCCAGCCGTCTGTGTCTACGCTCGCCGGCTTCTGCGCCGGCTGCTGGGGCCCGCCGGCTGCTGGGTCCCGCCGGCTGTCGGCTTCTTGGTCGACAGGCAGGCCCCACTGTCCAGGGCCTTGTCGGTGGCTGGTTACTGTTGCCTCAACCTGGTGACGAGGGCTTCGCCGAGGTGGGCGTGGCTACAGTGCCGCCGCCCGGCGGGCGATCGCTGTAGCCTCACCGCGTCTTGTCTCCTTAATGGGGCGTCTCCTTCGAGGGAGGAGGCAAGCCGGCCGTGGGGAGCCGGCCCCGTCTCGGTCCGACTGGGGGAGGCCTGGCCGCCTTCGGGTGTCTCTCTGCCTGAAGGGGCCCACCGCCCGTGGGCCGCGCTGGCAGCCCGTCGTGGGTGACATCAGGGTCAACATGGCAACAGTGCCACGCCGGACGGGTCATGGCCACCCCGTATGGCACACTGTGCCAGTCGTGCTCCGGGATTCGAGGGTGGCAGGCTTTACTGTAGCCACGCCCCGTCACATCGCCGTTATGTGGATGCAGACTTCGAGGGTACGATCTTGACCGCTTTGTGGGAGCCGGCCTCTTGGAGTTGGCCTTCTCGTGGCCGGCTTCTTGAGGGCTAAAGCCGGGCCACCTTCCGATAGTCGGCCTGGGAGACAGCCGGCAAGGGGAAGGTGGCCCCACATCTTGGATTCTTGAGGGCCGGATCGGCTCGTAATTTTTTCAGACGGGCCAGGGGGAGCCGGCTAGGCTACCCGTGGTCATTTACTCCGACAGTAGTCCCCAAAGCTGATCGAGCTTCAAGGCTGACAAAGGGACGAGAAGCTTGGTCAGCTTCCTATCCTGAGGAGCCGGCTTTGCTTATGCGCGCCGTCTTCCGAAAGCTCCGTTTCTAGTAGGCGGGAACATGGGTTGGCTTGCGAGCTGACCGCGTGCCAACCCGCGGGCCACGTGGCAAGAAAAACCTGCCAACGCAAGCGCGCGATGGGACGCCGCCGCAGGCCCGGGCCCGCCACTCCTAGGCCTCGGCCCGAGCGCGGATCTTCTGCGGCCCGCAACAGACCGCTCGCCTTCCCGCGACGGTTTTATTACGCCATCAGGGTGCAATAATCGCGGGACGTGGGGGAGTGGGCTTAGTTGATCCCACGTTCCCCCACACCACGCCTCCTCGGCTCCGCTGCGTGGGTCTATAAGTAGGGGGAGGAGGGGGAGCGGCAGAGGCTCGCACGCTCTCCCTCGCTCCGCCCCTTCTTGCCTTCCTTCTTCTTCCCTTCGCCTCCGCAGCGACCCATTGCCGCGCCGCTCCGCCGTCGGACCTCTCGGTTCCTTTGGTCCCGCCGTAGCGGGGTCGTGCGCGTCTCCGCCGTCGCATCGCCTTGTTCCTCGCCGCGTCGCTCTCATGGCATTGTCGAGCTCGTGGGATGGCTCCAACGTCCACGAGGACCACGTTGAGTTCCTCCGCCAGACGCGGCGTCTGCCAGGCGAGAACTATGTGCGGGTTCGTCAGGCGCCGGCGAGGGAGATTTCGCCGGCACCGGAGGAGGGCAAGCGGGTAATCTTCCGCTCGCACTGCCTGCGCGGCTTCGGCCACCCGGCGAGCGGATTCCTTCGAGGTTTTCTTGAATTTTACCACCTCTAGCCACATCACCTGTGGGTGCGACATATGCCAACGGGTGGCTTATCATTGTGGGAGCCAGTAAGACGTCGCCGGTGCCTGGAAGCGGGATGAGGCGAAGACATGCACGCTGGCGAATCTTACCCAGCTTCGGGGCTCTCCGAGGAGATAACATCCCTACTGCTGCTCTGCGGGGTCTCTGCATGATCACTAGATGAACGAGTGGCTACAAGATGCTCCTCGAGCTATTTGGCGAGAGGAAGAAGGAGGGCACGGCTTGCTCTCTTCTCCTCTCTATGTGGTGTCTAAAACTAACTCAGATCAACCCTTTGCATGGGTGCCCCAGGGGGTTTATATAGGCCCACCCCCCGGGGGTACAATGGTAATCCGGCTGGGCATGGGCCCCAGCCGTCTGTGTCTACGCTCGCCGGCTTCTGCGCCGGCTGCTAGGGCCCGCCGGCTGGTGGGTCCCGCCGGCTGCCGGCTTCTTGGTCGACAGGCAGGCCCCACTGTCCAGGGCCTTGTCGGTGGCTGGTTACTGTTGCCTCAACCTGGTGGCGAGGGCTTCGCCGAGGTGGGCGTGGCTACAGTGCTGCCGCCTGGCGGGCGATCACTGTAGACTCACCGCGTCTTGTCTCCTTAATGGGGCGTCTCCTTCGAGGGAGGAGGCAAGCCGGCCGTGGGGAGCTGGCCCCGTCTCGGGCCGACTGGGGGAGGCCTGGCCGCCTTCGGGTGTCTCTCTGCCTGAAGGGGCCCATCGCCCGTGGGCCGTGCTGGCAGCCCATCGTGGGTGACATCAGGGTCAACATGGCAACAGTGCCGCGCCGGACGGGTCATGGCCACCCCGTACGGCGCACTGTGCCAGGCGTGCTCCGGGAGTCGGGGGTGGCAGGCTTTACTGTAGCCACGCCCCGTCACATCGCCGTTATGTGGATGCAGACTTGGAGGGTACGATCTTGACCGCTTTGTGGGAGCCGGCCTCTTGGAGTCGGCCTTCTCGTGGCCGGCTTCTTGAGGGCTAAAGCCGGGCCGCCTTCCGATAGTCGGCCTGGGAGACAGCCGGCAAGGGGAAGGCGGCCCCACGTCTTGGATTCTTGAGGGCCGGATCGGCTCGTAATTTTTTTAGACGGGCCAGGGGAGCCGGCTAGGCTACCCGTGGTCATTTACTCCGACAGTAGTCCCCGAAGTTGATCAAGCTTCAAGGCTGACAAAGGGACGAGAAGCTTGGTCAGCTTCCTATCCTGAGGAGCCGGCTTTGCTTATGCGCACCGTCTTCAGAAAGCTCCGTTTCTTGTAGGCGGGAACGTGGGTCGGCTTGCGAGCTGACCGCGCGCCATCCCGCGGGCCACGTGGCAAGAAAAACCTGCCAACGCAAGCGCGCGATGGGACGCCACCGCAGGCCCGGGCTCGCCACTCCTAGGCCTCGGCCCGAGCACGGATCTTCTGCGGCCCGCAACGGACCGCTCGCCTTCCTGCGGCGGTTTTATTACGCCATCAGGGTGCAATAATCTCGGGACGTGGGGGAGTGGGCGCAGTTGATCCCATGTTCCCCCACACCACGCCTCCTCGGCAACGCCGCGCGGGTCTATAAGTAGGGGGAGGAGGGGGAGTGGCAGAGGCTCGCACGCTCTCCCTCGCTCCGCGCCTTCTCGCCTTCCTTCTTCTTCCCTTCGCCGCCGCAGCGACCCATTGCCGCGCCGCTCCACCGTCGGACCTCTCGGTTCCTTTGGTCCCGCCGTAGCGGGGTCGTGTGCGTCTCTGCTGTTGCATCGCCTTGTTCCTCGCCGTGTCGCTCTCATGGCATTGTCGAGCTCGTGGGATGGCTCTAACGTCCACGAGGACCACGTTGAGTTCCTCCACCGGACACGGCGTCTGCCGGGCGAGAACTACGTGCGAGTTCGTCAGGCACCAGCGAGGGAGATTTCGCCGGCACCGGCGAGGGAGATTTCGCCGGCACCGGAGGAGGGCGAGTGGGTAATCTTCCGCTCGCACTGCCTGCGTGGCTTCGGCCTCCCGGCGAGCGGATTCCTTCGAGGTTTTCTTGAATTTTACCACCTCCAGCCGCATCACCTCACGCCCAACGCGGTGATGCTGCTGTCGGCTTTCGTCACCTTGTTCGAGGGCTTTCTTGGGGTTCTCCCCACTCTCGAGCTCTGGGGAGAATTCTTCCAGAGCAAGCTCGGTACCGTTGTCGCGGGCGTGCCCGCCCCCTGCGGAGCCTTCATTGCCATGAGGCGGACGGGCGAGAACAATCCGTTCCCTCCCATCCCGCTGATCCAGTCGGTGAAGCTCTGGCAGAAGTCCTATTTTTATGTGAAGAACGTCGCCCAGCAAGGCGACTACGTCAACCTGCCGGCTTACGTAGCCAGCCCGCTGGCTGGGAGGCAACCCTCGTGGAGCTACCGGGCCAGGTCGTTGTCTCAGGCCGGGAACGCAGCCGTCTCCCGGCTCTGGGTGATGATCCAGTCGGAGGGCCTGACCGGAGCCGACCTGGTGGCTGCCTTCGTGGAGCGCCGAGTACTTCCGCTCCAAGGCCGGCCTCACATGATTTGCCAGATGAGCGGCCGCTTCGACCCGTGCCGGCTGAGCACCAGGGAGATGCCTCATGCCGAGGTGTCTTACATGGTGAACTACATCTCCAACTGCAAGCTCGCCGAGGATTGGCGATACGGCAAGGGGCCGTATTCTCACGCCAACCCTCCGCCTGCCGTAAGTTTTTCTTCTTTTCTTCCTTTTTGTAGCCGGCCTCATGATGGCCGACTTCTGATCAATTGGTTTGCCCTTAGCAGAACCCTCTTCTTCCGCCAACGGCCGGGGCCGCAGGGGTAGAGCGCTAGCTCCTCCCCGACCGCACGGTGGACGACGGCGATGATCCGGACCTGGGAGCGGCCGCCATGGAAGATGCCATCATGGGGGAAGGCGACGAGGCAGGAGGCGCGGGCTCGGCGCCGGCCTCGAGGACTGGGCGGACGATGACGAGGTCGAAGCCGCCCCGCACCGCCAGCCGGTGCTTGATCATCAAGGCGCGGGCCCGTCTGCCGCGCCGGCTGCCCATTGCGGCGCGCAGAAACGCAGGGCCGCGTCGACCTTCTTCGGCAGCCGGCCGAAGAAATCCAAGGGTTCCACTGCGGCGACCAAACGGGATGAGGCGGCCGTGAAGGCGGCCCGCTTCCGCAAGGTGGTGAAACAGCCGCGGGCGATCTCGGCGTAAGTCATCAAACGTCTTGTATATTATTTTTGTTGTCCTTTTCGATTGAGGCTCTTCTAATCCTTTCTTTGCTCGCCGGGCAGGGCACCGCTTTCCCTCGAGCGAGGTCCTGGCGGCTCCGTAGTCGGGCCGACTGGAGGGTCCTCAGGCTCCCGCCACGTGGATCCCCGCGCCGACCTCATGGAGGCCACGGAGCGGAACGCACGGGAGGCGCGGGAGGAGCGGGAGGCGGTGGAGCAAAGGACCGCCCAGGCGGCGAAGGAGCAGGCCGACGTGGCGGCCAAGGCCCGGGCGGAGGCGGCAGCCATGGAGACGGAGGCGGAGGCCTCGCACAACCAGCCTCCGCTGCTCGTCGTTCCCCTCCGCGCCATGGCCCCCGACATCCCCGTGCCCCCGTCGGAGGAGGTCGACCAAGACCCGCCGGTGATGGAGAGGAGGGAGGACCACATGGTCTTTGTGGAGGAGGCACCGCAGACGGCGCCGATTGGAGCGGGCCAAAGCGGCCAACCAGCCGCGGCGCCAGAGCAGCCGTCTGGGGGCGAGCTGGAGGCAGGGGCCGACCTCAAGGTGTAGCCGGCATTTCGCCGGCGTGCAGAGGGAGCTACCTCCGCGCCGGAGTCGCACGGAGCTGCGGGCGCCAGCCAGACGGCAGAGGCCCTGGAGGCCGCCAGCGCTAGCACGTCCGAGTGGACGCCCAGCGGGGGGACTACCGAGCTGAACACGGCGGCCCAGGAGGTCCGGAACCGGCTTCAAGCCCAGGCCGCTTCGTTGCAACGATATACCCAAGAGTTCCTCACGACGCGGGCCGTCATCCGGGTGAGTCTTCTGGCCTTGGTTGTTTTGCTCTTTTGATTTCTTGTGTGGGGGCGCGTCAGCGCACCCACTGGGTGTAGTCCCCGAGTTCCGAGTCGGCTGCTGAGCAGGCGGCTTGGAACTTACTAGGTCCTGACAACTATCTTATCCTCACCTCCTGTCTGATCTTCCAGGAGTACCATAACCTCCGCGCTGCTGCCTTCAACTCCCAGGCTCAGGAGCTGGGCCGGAAAACCGAGGACCTGACCAATAGTCGGAGTGCGTGCTTTGTCTCGTTCATCTCCTATGGGGGCGCGTCAGCGCACCCACTGGGTGTAGTCCCCGAGATTCGGGCCGACTGCTGAGCAGTCGGGTCGGATCTTCCTTGACGACTTCTTCCTTATTGATTTTTCCTTTGTCTTCATGCTTGCAGGAGCCAATGCCGACTTGAGGGGGCAGCTCAGCGGGGCCCAGGCCGCCCTTCGCGCCAAGGAAGCCGAGTACAACACCCTGGTCCTGGAGCGTGACCGCCTGGCCAAGAAGTTGGCCGACCAGGAGGAGAGCCAGAAGGTGGCCCTGAAGAAGGCGCAGGACAGCGAGGACGCCCTCAAAGCTGAGTTCGAGACCGAAGCGGCGGGCTGGGCTGAGGCAAAACAAGCACTGAGCGAGGGCTTCGGCCGGATTGAGGATCTGATCGATGGTAAGCCGCCTTCCTCACTCCTTGCTTGCCCTTTGCCCCCTGACTTGTGTTCTGACTTGTGCTGCT
This sequence comes from Triticum dicoccoides, assembly GCF_002162155.2. NCBI lineage: Eukaryota > Viridiplantae > Streptophyta > Magnoliopsida > Poales > Poaceae > Triticum > Triticum dicoccoides. Next base: position 157,591,744 of record NC_041386.1, on the reverse strand, counting down.
TTTTGTTCTTTGTGCAGACTACTTCCCCGGCTATTCCGTCTTCGCCACCCAGACCATCAAGGCCCACCGCGAGGCGCGCCGGCAGGCGGGGGCTGAGATCGCGCCGGACGCGAGCCGGATGCTTGAGGAGCAACTCTTGGCGGTCCAAGCCCGGTTGCAGCCAGCTCATCGCATGCTCCGCCGCCTCCAGCGCGCCGGGGCGCAGGTGTTGGCCGCCCTCTGGCCAGGCGAAACGATTCCCCGCACCCCGAGTCGGACTGCCGACTGGTTGGGGGTTGCGGTTGGCCTCTTCGAGGCCTGGAAGGCATCAGCGGCCCGGCTTGGAGCTGGGCGGGCGCTGGAGTTCATCCGAGCCTGGTATCCCGTGCTGAACCTGGACCAGCTGCGCATCTGGCGGCTGGAGGCCGACGAGGAGATGGAGGAGGTGCGGCCGGCTATCGCTCAGCGTGCCTCGACGATCGCTGAGTGCACCGACATCGGCGTCTTTGCTCCTGAAATAAATGACGACGGCGTTGCCCAGCCGGAGGAATGGTTTGGGCTGGACCCGACAGCGGGTGAGGACTTGGCAGAGGAGATCGCTTCCAGCGATGAAGGTGAAGACGACGAAGGAGAGGAAGGCGAAGACGTCGAGCCGGCCAGTGAAGCGGCCAGCCAGCCCCAGCCTGACCGTGCCTCCAGCAACGAGGCGCGTGCTAGCGTGCCCTCTGCGGGAGGTGGTGATCATGCCGAGGTTTGCCAGCTGGCCACTCCTCCAGCCGGCACTGCCGTCTCTACCGACCTGCCCGACTCGCCAGTCGCTCCCTTGGCTTAGTATGTCGTCCTTGCTTTTCCTGCTTGTTACTCTTTGAACAATTTTTGTTAAACTTGCGCAGTTCCACCCACTGGGGGTGTATTCAAACTATGTTGAATGCTGGCCTTTCGAAGGCCTTTTGTGTAAATATGATCGTGTGTGTGTTTGGCTTCCATTCGTGTATGCTTTTTATCTTTAGGCTGTTTCCTTTGCCGCCTTCCCCTAGCTGCTGCCTTCCCAACCGACAGCTGCTCTGCAGCCTGCGGCTAAGGAAGAACTTGGCTATATTATTTTTTGGGGAAGGCAAGTACTCGAGCTTTCTTAGATTGAAGCGAGGTGAATGGAAGCCGGCCGGCCAGCTACTCTGGTAGTCGGTTGATGGTGGGAGAAAAACCGGCTTTTGTTATATTAGCCCGTTAGTCCCTAGCCGTTTTTTGTGTGGGCGTCCTTTCCTGCCTTTAACTCTTGCCAGCCAAACAGCCGGTTCTTCGAACTGTGACTTTTGGCAAGAGAAGGCTTGGATGCCGGCACACTACTTGTCTGACTGCGGGTAGGACTTCTAATATAACTCAAGGCAGCCAGTCCCCGGGCCGACTAGTTGAACCCGGTGCCGGACGAAAAAAGTGAATGTAATGACATGATCATAAGCATGATACTCTTCATTTATAGATAAAAGATGGCAGTCCCCGAGCTCTCCTCGGGGGGCCTATTGTCTCGTACTTAGTAGAAAAGTTAGCGTGATACATACTGCATTTCAACTGTAAAATCTTCGGAGGAGGTTGGCGTTCCATGGTCGTTCTGACTCTTTGCCAGAGTCGTCTCTCTTTCCTGACTTCGGCTTCTGTGCGTCGATCAGGTAGTAGGAGTCATTTCCCAGCGCTCTGCTGATGACGAAGGGGCCTTCCCAAGGGGCCGAGAGCTTGTGCTGGCCGGCTGTTCGCTAGATCAGCCGGAGCACGAGGTCACCTTCTTGGAAAGATCTTGGTCTGACCTTCCGACTGTGGTAGCGGCGCAAGCCCTGCTGGTAGATGGCGGACTGGCTGAGGGCTAACAGCCGGCCTTCTTCCAGCAGGTCGACGCCGTCTTCTCGTGCTTCCTTGGCCTCCGCCTCTGTGTACATGGTTACCCGAGGCGAGTCGAACTCGATGTCAGTTGGGATGACCGCCTCGGCACCATACACGAGGAAGAAAGGAGTGAAGCCGGTTGATTTGTTTGGGGTAGTGCACAGACTCCAAAGGACGGCCGACAGCTCATCGAGCCAACAGCCGGCCGAACATTCCAGTGGTACGACCAGTCGGGGCTTGATGCCGGAAAGGATGAGGCCGTTGGCTTGCTTGACTTGGCCGTTTGACTGCGGGTGGGAAACGGACGCTATGTCCAACCGGATGCCCTGCGTCGCGCAGAAACGTGCCAATGCTCCCTTGGCGAAATTCATGCCGTTGTCGGTGATGATGCTGTGTGGCACGCCGTAGCGAGTTGTTATATCTGCGATGAATGTCACGGCAGTCGGCCCATTCAGCTTCTTGATCGGCTTTGCCTCAATCCATTTGGTGAATTTGTCCACGGCGACAAGCAGATGTGTCATGCCGCCGCGCGCCGTCTTGAATGGGCCCACCATGTCTAGTCCCCAAACGGCGAAGGGCCAAGTGAGGGGAATGGTCTTGAGTGCCGAAGCCGGCATGTGTTGCTTGGAGCTGAAGACTTGGCACCCTTTGCAGTGTTTAACTAACTCCTTGGCGTCATCCAAAGCAGTCGGCCAAAAGAACCCATGGCGGAAAGCTTTGGCGACGAGTGATCTTGAGGCAGCATGGTCGCCGCATTCTCCTTGGTGGATATCTCTGAGGATTGCAATGCCCTTCTCTTGCTCGATGCATTGCTGGAAGACTCCAGTGACACTGCGCCTGACGAGCTCTCTGTTGACGATTGTGTATGCACCGGCTCGGCGTTGGACTTGTCTTGCCTCTGTTTCGTCAGCCGGCAGATCTTGGTTTATTAGGAAGTTGAGGATGGACTGAGCCCATGACGGAGCTGCGACTTCTTCTATTGCCAACATGGCTACTGCGACCAGGGCGGGCGGGCTGGGTGGTGAAATGCTGGAGTCGGCCGTCGCCTGTTGTGTTGGTGCAGTCCTCAGGTCGCCTACCGCAGTCCCTGAGCCGGGTGTGGCAGTCCCCGGGTCGGGCGTAACTACGGAAGTCCCCGAGCCGCCTACTGACGTCCCCGGGCCGACTATCAAAGTCCCCGGGTCACCTTCTTGGTTCTTCAAGCCAGACCCGACCGCGTCGGGGTCAGGCGGAACGAAGATGGAATCGGACTCTGGAGATGGCTTGATAGACGGCTTGAGGAGGCATTGCAGAGAGACACCGGTTGGTATTGCCTACCGACTGGAGCCTATTCGAGCCAGGGTATTAGCTGGCTCGTTGTCGGCTCGCGGTACGTGGAGGAACTCGCATCCTTCAAAGTACCCGCTGATCTGCTGATCGAGGAAGCGGTAGCTTGCCATATTTGCGTCCCTGGCGTCCCAGTCGCCGGATGATTGCTGGACTACCAAGTCCGAGTCGCCATAACATAGGATCCGGCGTATGCCGAGCTCTTTGGCAAGCCGGAGCCCATGTATGAGCGCCTCGTACTCGGCCACGTTGTTGGAGGCGGCAAAGTGAATTTTCAGCATGTATCTGAGCTTGTCGCCTTTGGGAGAGGTGAGGATGACGCCGGCTCCCAAGCCGGTGCGCATCTTGGACCCGTCGAAGTGCATGCGCCAATGAGTGGAGTCGGGAGCTGGCGGCGGGTACTGGGTCTCGGCCCAGTCGACGAGGAAGTCGGCCAATGCTTGGGACTTGATGGTGGTGCGAGGCTGGTAGAAGATCATGTAGGGGGCCAGCTCGATGGCCCATTTCGCCACCCGGCCGGATGCATCCCGGCTGCCTATGATCTCGGCAAGCGGGGCGGTGCATACGACCGTGATGGGGTGCTCTTGGAAGTAGGGCTTCAGCTTCTTGGCGGCGAAGTACACGCCATAGCACATCTTCTGGTAGTGTGGGTAGTTCTGCTTCGAGGTAGACAGCACCTCGCTCAAATAGTACACCGGCCTCTGGACCGGCTGGGCTCGGCCCTCTTCTGGGCGCTGGACTATGATGATGGTGCTGACCACCCGGCTGGTTGCGGCAATGTAGAGGAGCATGGGCTCTTTCTCAGTCGGCGCCGCCAGGACAAGTGGCGTGGCCAGCATCTTCTTCAGCTCGTGAAAAGCTTGGTCGGCTTGGTCGTTCCACTCGAAGTGAGTGGTCTTCTTCATGAGGCGGTAGAGGGGGAGAGCTTTCTCTCCGAGCCGGCTGATGAAGCGGTTCATGGAGGCCAAGCACCCGGTGAACTTCTGGACGTCTCGAAGTTTGGTGGGAATCGCCATTCTCTCAATGGCCTTGATCTTTATTGGGTTGCATTCGATGCCGCGTTCGGAGACCAGGAAGCCTAGGAGCTGGCCGGCTGGCACTCCGATCACGCATTTCTCGGGGTTGAGCTTGATCTGGAACCGGCGCAGGTTCTCAAATGTTTCCTTGAGGTCCTCCAACAAGGTGTCGCGCTTCTCCGTCTTCACCACAATGTCGTTTACGTAGACGTGGGCATTTCTGCCGAGCTGCTTGAGGAGGCACTTCTGCATGCAACGCTGAAAAGTGGCACCGGCATTTCTTAAGCCGAATGTCATAGTCAGGTAGCAGAAAGCTCCGAATGGCGTGATGAAGGCGGTCTTCAGGCGGTCAGCCGGATCTAGCTTTATCTGGTGGTATCCTGAGTAAGCATCCAAGAAACTCAACAGCTCGCATCCGGCCATGGAGTCTATCACTTGATCAATCCTTGGCAGGGCAAAGGGATCTTTGGGGCAGGCCTTGTTGAGGCTCGTGTAGTCTATGCACATGCGCCACTTGTTGTTCTTCTTTAGCACGAGGACCGGGTTGGCGAGCCACTCTAGAAAGAAATCCTCCATAATGAAGCCGACTGCTAGAAGCCGGGCTATCTCCTCTCCCACAATCCTTGTTTTCTCCTCCGACAGTCGGCGGAGGGGTTGTTTGACTAGTTTTGCGCCTTCTCGGACGTGTAGCTTGTGCTCGGCGAATTCCTTCGGAACACCCGGCATGTCCTTAGGGGACCATGCAAAGATGTCCCGATTCTCACAGAGGAAATCGGCGAGCTCGCCTTCCTATTTGCTGTTTAGTTTGCCCCGATGACGGCAAACCTTTCTGGATGCTCGGGGTCAAGAGGTATCTTCTTTGTCTCCTTGGCCGGCTGGAAAGATCCTTGGGCATCACACTCCTTGGGATCGGGGGACAGGGCTGGCTGTTTGCCGGCCATGGCCACGACTCGGTCCAACACCTTCTTTTCTTTGGCAATCACAAGGGACTCGGCCAGCCGGCTGCTGGCTGCAGCGCACTCGGAAGATTTCTTGTAATCACCGGCTATGGTGAGGATGCCCTTGGCGCTCGGCATCTTCATCTTGAGGTAAGCATAGTGGGGAACAGCCATGAACCTGGCCAAGGCGGGACGGCCAAGCAATGCATGGTAGGGGCTCTCTAGGTCCACCACTTCAAACCAGATCGCTTCTCGGTGGAAATGATCCTTGTCCTGAAAGAGAACATCAATCTTGATCTTGCCAATGGGGGCGTAGGACAGGCCAGGTACAATGCCATGGAACACTGTCCGAGTAGGCATGAGTTGCTTCATCTTGACGTTCAGCTTCTCCAGGGTGTCACGGTACAGGATGTTGATGCTGCTCCAACCGTCTATCAGCACGCGGGAGAAATGGGCGGCGCGTCTGTCCGTTGCAAGGGTGGCATCCAAAACCAACGTATAAGAGCCGGGAGATGGCATCACCTCTGGGTGGTCGGCCCGGCTCCAGCTGATAGGCTTTTCTGACCAGTGCATGTGCTCGACGGGGTTGGTAGCGACCACGTTGACTTCCTGGTGCTCGCGGCGTCTGCTACGCCGGCCTTCGGGCTAGCTTGTGAAGACGACATAGGCGGCATGCTCGTCGAGGAACTCATCGTGCACAGCTCCGACTGCTGGCCGAGCGGTCGGCAGCTGCGGAGCCGGAGGCGGCGGACCAACAGGCGGAGGCGGCACAAGTCCTTCGCCTTTGGAGATTCGGGTGAGCCAGTGGCACTTTCGGGTTGTGTGGTTGGATGGCTTTGCGCCGCTGTGGAACTTGCATGGGGCGTCGAGAGTTTGCTCGTAGGAGAAGGCCGGTTGCCAAGCCGGCCTGCCACCCTTCTGCTTCTTAGGTGCCGGCCGCCCTTCAGGCTGCTTGTTCTCGACCGTGGCCACCTGCCGACTGGTGGAGAGCGGCACAGGGCCCTTGCGCTTGTGGTCGTTCTGGTACGGGCGTCGGCCAGAGTCCCCAGCCTGCGTCTTGGGCGCCGGGTTGATTACCTTTCCGGACGCGTCTACCCGGAGTTCAGTCTTCATTGAGGAGTCGGCGGTGGCGTACTTGTCCGCTATGACCAGAAGCTCATCGAGGGTAGTCAGCTCGTCGCAGAGGAGCTTGTGCTTAAGGAGGGTGCCATCTCGGCATCCGGCGGTGAAGTATTCTATGGCTTGCACCTCGTGCACCCCTTCGCAAGAGTTGCGGAGCTCGGCCCAACACGTGAGGTAGTCGCGAGTGGACTCGGCGGGGCCTTGTACGCACAAGGAGAGCTGTCTGGGCTTGGGGGCCCGCTTGTAGGTGCTGGTGAAGTTGCGGACGAAGGCTTCTGTGAAGTCTAGCCAGCTGTTGATGCTGTAGGGCCTGAGGCTATTGAGCCAGGTCGCGCCGTACCTTGCAGCATGAGGGGCACGTACTTCACGGCAACGCGCTTGTTGCCGTTCGCTATGCGGACTGCTGTGGAGTAGTCGATCAACCAATCTTCCGGCTTCACGGAGCTGTTGTACTTGGGCGTGTCTCTTGGGAGTGAGAACCCTTTGGGGAAAGGCTCGTCGCGGACACGGGGGCCGAAGCAAGGTGGGCCGACATCATCTTCTTCTTCTAGCACCAGGGATCGCGCTAGGCGGTCGATCCGATGGCGGGCATCGTTCTCGGCGACTACTTCACGGAGGCCTAGTCGGCCGCTGAGAGTCGGATGTGTGACAGGCGGCGGGGTGGGATATCAATCCCCATGAGGCGGAGGCGGAGGCGGGCTGCCCCGCCGCTCCATGGCCCGGGGACGGCCTTCTGTGTCTCGCTTGATGGAGGTCCGGGTTCGGCTTCGGTTGGCATCCGGCTCCTTCTCGTGTCGCGCGCGGGTTTTACCCGCAGTCGGTGTCCGGGACGTCGCGCCGTGCTCTCGGCGCGGGGGAGGGCTTCCCGCGCGGGCGTCGGCTTCGTGCCGCTGTGCGGCTGCATCGATTAGTTGCTGGATGCGTCTGGTCATGTGGGGGAGTTCTTCGGCCCCCAGTCCGTCTAGCTCGTCTACGGCCGCCTGGGCGGCGCGCAGGTTCTCGAGCGGAGTGGCGTAGACTGGGCGGTCGACTCCTAGCGTGTCGGCGAGGGCAGCGCTGCGCTGTCTGACAACGCCAGCTCGGCTTGGCACGCCTGGGGGTGGCATGCCAAAGGCGGCGCGGTCGGCTTCGCGCTGGTGGGCCTCGGTGAGGCGTCTCATGGAAGCCAACTTCCGGCCCTCCGCGAGGAGGGCGAGGCGGCGAGCCTCCAGTGCTTCGGCGTCGGCATCGACCGGGAGGGGGATGGACAAATCGTGGACCGCTGCATGCGGGGCCTCGAAGGCGTTCTCGCCAGAAGCACCGCCGTGGCCAATGACCATCACCTCGGTGGTGGCGCCGTCGCAGCCATCGGCCCGGGGAAGAGGGTCGTTGTAGATCGCGACGTTGGTGGGGAAAGCATCAAGCGAGGCCGTGTCGGAGTCGACAGGCATCGGATCGGTGGAGCCAACAGACTCCAAGTCCCCAGCAAGCTCGCCGGAGACGTGGAGCTGGCCGAGGAGGTTGACGAGGTGGTCGGTGCCCGCATCAGAGGCGAGCTCGTCGGAGATGAGGGTCTCGTCCAGGAGATCGGCAAGGCCGCTCGCTGCGCAGACGTTGGCGACGCCTTGCAGCGCGTTGTGGCAAGGGCCATCGGGCATGCCGGGCAGGCTACGCTCGCTGGGGAGGAAGAGGGTTCCCGTCCAGAACAGGTCTCCGGACGACGGTGCACCTGGCCCTCACGGTGGGCGCCAAATGTCGGGTGGTGGGTGCGACATATGCCAACGGGTGGCTTATCATTGTGGGAGCCAGTAAGACATCGCCGGTGCCTGGAAGCGGGATGAGGCGAAGACATGCACGCCGGCGAATCTTACCCAGGTTCGGGGCTCTCCGAGGAGATAACACCCCTACTGCTGCTCTGCGGGGTCTCCGCATGATCACTAGATGAACGAGTGGCTACAAGATGCTCCTCGATCTGTTTGGCGAGAGGAAGAAGGAGGGCACGGCTTGCTCTCTTCTCCTCTCTATGTGGTGTCTAAAACTAGCTCAGATCAACCCTTTGCATGGGTGCCCCGGGGGGTTTATATAGGCCCACCCCCGGGGGTACAATGGTAATCCGGCTGGGCGTGGGCCCCAGCCGTCTGTGTCTACGCTCGCCGGCTTCTGCGCCGGCTGCTGGGGCCCACCGGCTGCCGGCTTCTTGGTCGACAGGCAGGCCCCACTGTCCAGGGCCTTGTCGGTGGCTGGTTACTTTTGCCTCAACCTGGTGACGAGGGCTTCGCCGAGGTGGGCGTGGCTACAGTGCCGCCGCCCGGCGGGCGATCGCTGTAGCCTCACCGCGTCTTGTCTCCTTAATGGGGCGTCTCCTTCGAGGGAGGAGGCAAGCCGGCCGTGGGGAACCGGCCCCGTCTCGGGCCGACTGGGGGAGGCCTGGCCGCCTTCGGGTGTCTCTCTGCCTGAAGGGGCCCACCGCCCGTGGGCCGCGCTGGCAGCCCGTCGTGGGTGACATCAGGGTCAACATGGCAACAGTGCCGCGCTAGACGGGTCATGGCCACCCCGTACGGCGCACTGTGCCAGGCGTGCTCCGGGATTCGGGGGTGGCAGGCTTTACTGTAGCCACGCCCCGTCACATCGTTGTTATGTGGATGCAGACTTCGAGGGTACGATCTTGACCGCTTTGTGGGAGCCGGCCTCTTGGAGTCGGCCTTCTCGTGGCCGGCTTCTTGAGGGCTAAAGCCGGGCCGCCTTCCGATAGTCGGCCTGGGAGACAGCCGGCAAGGGGAAGGCGGCCCCACGTCTTGGATTCTTGAGGGCCGGATCGGCTCGTAATTTTTTCAGACGGGCCAGGGGGAGCCGGCTAGGCTACCCGTGGTCATTTACTCCGACACGCATGGTAGGGTTGTCGCAAGAGGGGTAATCTTCACACATCCCATGTACTGAATAAGAAAGGGATAAAGAGTTGGCTTACAATCACCACTTCACACAATACATAAATAATTCATACATCATCCAAAATACAATCAAAGGTCTGACTACGAAACCAAAATAAAAGAAGACAACCCCAAGTGCTAGATCCCCGATCGTCCCAACCGGGCTCCACTACTGATCAAAAGGAAACAAAACAAAACAACGACCAAGATCTTCATCGAGCTCCCACTTGAGCTCCGTTGCATCACCTGCACTGGTATCATCAGCACCTACAACTGTTTGGAAGTATCTGTGAATCACGAGGACTCAGCAATCCCACACCCGCGAGATCAATACTATTTAAGCTTATGGGTAGGAAAGGGTAGTGAGGTGGAGCTGCAGCAAGCACTAAGCATATATGGTGGCTAACATACGCAAATAAGAGCGAGAAGAGAAGCAACACAAATGGTCGAGAAGCTAGAAGTGATCAAGAAGTGATCCTGAAAACTACCTACATTCAAGCATAACACAAGAACCGTGTTCACTTCCCGGACTCCGCCGAAAAGAGACCATCACGGCTACACACGCGGTTGATGCATTTTAATTAGGTCAAGTGTCAAGTACTCTACAACTGGACATTAACAAATTCCCATCTTCCACATAACCGCGGGCACGGCTTTCGAAAGTTCAAACCCTGTAGGGGTGTGCCAACTTAGCCCATCACAAGCTCTCACGGTCAACAAAGGATATTCCTTCTCCCTGAAAGACCCGACCAGTCTCAGAATCCCGGTTACAAGACATTTCGACAATGGTAAACAAGACCAGCAAAGCTGCCCGATGTGCCGACAATCCTGATAGGAGCTGCACATATCTCGTTCTTAGGGCAACACCTGAAAGGATCGAGATGGACCTAGAGGGGGGTGAATAGGTACAATTACAATTTTTAATTATTACTTAGCAATTTTAGGCAATAATGCGGAATATGAAGATGAGCCTAACAATTGCAAGTGTAGTACAAGGAGCTAAGCAGGATAAACAAGTATCACAAGTATGTAAGTAAGCAAGCACAATATGATACAAGTAAGTGCTAAGAGACAAGTAACCACAAGTAGAGAGTTAGGGTTAGGAATAACCGCAACTCCGAGAGACGAGGATGTATGCCGATGTTCACTTCCTTGGAGGGAAGCTATGTCACCGTTAGAAAGGTGGATGTTACCACGAAGGCACACTAACGCCACGAAGGCTCACCCTATTCTCCCTTTGTGACAACACCACGAAGGCGTTTCTCAACCACTAGTGGTAGACCTTGGGGTGGTCTCCAGACCCTCACAAAATTTTCCGAGGGGTAATCAGAATGGTCGATTCCTCTCCGAAAGACTCCTACCGCCTAGGAGTCTCCAACCTCCAAGAGTAACAAGAACGATGGGGAAAAGCTCAAGACTTGCTCAAATCACGAATTCCTTTGGTGCAAAGAAGGGGAAGGAGTGGATCTATCACTTGATTGGAGAACTTCTCTCAAGTTCTCTCAAATCCCTTGGGGATCTAAGATTTGGTGTGGAAGAGTGAGAGACTGAGTGAAATGTGTTCTTAGCAAGCTCAAAGTGAATGGTCGACCATATCCCGTGGGGTGGAGAAGGCTATATATAGTGGAGGTGGAAAAGTAACCGTTTGAGCAACACAAGTGCACAGGAGGCGTCGGACGTCCGGACAGGACCGGACGTCCGGTGGCACAGATAGGTCCGGACGTCCGTCAGACGTCGGTCATCCGGTCGCTGGAGAGTCACAAGCCACGAATCAACATACAGCTAAGGATGTCCGGACGGTTTCGGTCGTCCGGTGACCGGACATCCGTAGAGGACCGGATATCCATAAAAACGATTCTGTTGAGTAAGTGTAGGACGTGCGGAGGAAAACAGACATCCGTGGACCGGACGTCCAGAGAAGGTCGGACATCTGTGAATTTTGTTCTGTGAAGAAATACCAGACGACCGACGGGAGCCAGATGACCGGACAGCTGAAAGGGATCGGACATGTGGTGAAAAATGGAGTTGTGGGTTTTGAGCAAATCTTTCACTAGATCCATCGATCCCCTCTTAATAGTGCGGGATCCCTATACTCAAGAACAAACCGTAAACAAAGCCAACGCTATTGTCTTGTATCTCCAATCTTGAATTATATGTATTTATCTTTAGTCATGTTCCACACACGGCTTATGAGACATAATCCTGATATATACTTGATAAACATGATTAGTCCCATACATGCATGTTGTCATCAACATCAAAATAAGATTAAGGGCATGATTGCACTTTCAATCTCCCCTTTTTTGGTAGTTGATGACAACATACATGTACTTCTTAAAATAAAATAAAAAAACTTTTAGTATCGAAGGGATTTGTTGCGGAGCTCCCCTTAACAATGTGCACAAAGAAAAATAAGCATGAGAGGAGCTCCCCCTCAGGGTGATACCAACACATTTAAATCACAAGTTGCACATGATAACATTCAAATAGATTCATTATTCACATCATAGAACATAAAGTAACAATGATCATAACAAGGTTCAAGGTATGATACATATCATAGTGCAATACAAGTTAATATTACATATTATAATACTCAATGGATACACTACTCCCCCTTGGCAGCAAGTACCTAAAAAGGGGGCCAAGAGGAGCAATCAGAAGATCATCATCACCAGGACCCAGCCTCATCATCATCATCATGAGCACCACTACCACCGGCCTCGTCAAATAAGTCAGACCACTCAAGACCCGAAGGAAAGCCAAAGTCAGAAGGGGGCTCATCAAGAAAACGGTCATCATCACTCACATCGAACACTCCGGAGTCTCTCAAACGAGCCTTCAGAGCGTTTCTGGAGGTGATAAGGTGCGTGACGACATCGTGATTTTGGGAGCAGTTAAAAGTAACAGCCTTCATCAAGGCAGAGTGGGCCTTCCCAAGAAAGCGAGCAATGCGACCAAAGGGTGCAGATCCGGAGGGAGCAGGACGAGGAGTGCTAGCAACAGTTCAGCGTGGATGAGCATAAGAGGAAGAATCCGTGGGAACATAGTCATCGGCCATGTGTACGGGAATGACCCATCGCTCATGCAAATGAGTGTGGACAATAGGAAACAAAGCCACACTTTCGATAAATGCCTGAAGAAAGGGAGCATGAGGAAAGGCCCGCTTGTACTGGAGAGAAGCGAGGCGAATCTCATGCCATAGAAAATGAGGCACATTGATCTTCCCTTTCGGAGACGCATAGAGGTGATGCATGAGATCGATGCAGTAGCTACTATAAGAGCCCTTGTCACCCATCTTAGGATAAATGGTGCGAATGAAACATTGATAGATAATGAAGAAAGGAGCACGCCAAATGGAGACTTGGTTAAAGCTGTTATGTTTCTCCTCATTAGTCAGGCCTGGTATGGGTTTGATAATATCAGCACATACATCGGTGCCCTTGGGTCTATGTTCGGGGTCATCATTGTGAATTTTGAACCCGGTGTCAGGAAAACCAAGGGTAGCAACAAACTGAGAATAGGAAGCCGAGGGCTTTGTGTCTCAGGTCATCCAAGTAACAGTGTTATTGGGACCGAAGAAACATGTAGCATAGAATTGATGAATGGCAGCTTGGTTAAAGTCATGTTGAAACGCAAATGGGGCAGCAAGATTGGGCGACTCAATGAGCTCAATAGCCCTGGAATATTTCTCCGAATGAGTATGAATATGCTCTAAATCAATGCACAAATGCAGAGAAAGACCCTTAGGAATGATGACAGTGGTAAAAATGTCATCTTGGACATAGTGTGAAAATGTTTGTCCTGAGAGTCTCGAGCAACTGTAAATTGATCAAAATCACGACGCAACTTAAGATAGGAAGCAATAGGAACCTCGTTGAACCACTTAACGTTGCGGACGAGGGGTAAAGGAGGTTCGAGAGAGATATGACGAGCATCACCATGAGGTTGCACCGGAGGAGGAGGAGGCTTGAAGGTGGGACGACGAGTACCTGGCTTGGGTGCGGAGGTGCGAACGGCGACAAACTCTGGCTGCTCCAAATCATCCAACTCATCCTCATAGTCGGAGCCCTCCGAAGAGGAGTTGCTAGTAGAGCTGTGAGGGCGAGCGACACGCTTCCGAGGACGAGCCCGCTCATGTGAGTCATCGGAGCAACCCCGACGAGACATACGAGATGGCCCACCAGTGACCTTCTTGCGCGCTGAGTGCTTGGTCTTGGGCATCTCGACCTAAAGGAGGAGGACGGCCCCAAATCAGCAACCCCACCATAGATCGAAGAATCGATGGATGAGGTGAGAAGAGATAGGTGCTACCTTGGAGTGAAGACCGCGGAGGAAGACGGTGACCGGAGCAAATCAGGCAAGGGGTCGCGCCAGAGACTGCAGCAAGCAAAGTGATGTGGCGTCGGCGAGGAGCGCGAGCAGCGAGCGACTACAGCGAGGAGCAGGAGCGACCGCAGCAAGGACACGAGCGGCGAGTGGTCGCAGTGAGGAACATGAGCGGCGAGCATCAACGGCGAGGAGACAGGGGCGGCGGCGGCGGGGAGCGAATGGATTTAGGGTAAAATGACCCGAACCGCACCCCGCGTTTTATATAGATGCCCGAGAAAGTCCCGAACGACCGGAGTCCTATGGACGTCCGGTGCCTGAGCCAGGAGAGAAATTAATGGACGACCGGATATACCGGACGTCCGGACCGATGGAACAGAGAGCTTTCTATGGACGATCGGAGTCCTTCGGCCGTCCGGTGCCTAAGAAAGTTCCGGACGACCAGCGTCCTACGGATGTCTGGTGCCTGAGCCAGGAAAGAATTAACGGATGACCGGATTTCTTTGGACATCCGTTTCTTCAGAATGCCTGAGCCAGGCGAGGAATTAACGGACGACCGGATAGACCGGACGTCCGGACCCAAGGTACCAGAGAGTTTTTTACAGACGTCCGGACAGAACCGGACAACCGACACACAAGTTTTTTTTTTGTAAAATTTTAGATGATGACTAGGGGGGAGATGATGATGAGAATGATGAATTGGTATAATATCAAGTAGTGAGTAACCTATGTCAATACAACAACATCACCAAAACAAATACCGGTCATATATTGTTCTAGTGACAAGAGCAGTGGCTACGGCCACCATGTATGAGTATACGCGACATGGTTCCGCAAAGAATGGAACTTTGGGTGCATAATCACTACTCCATCATAGAAAGCTCCATAGTTAGAATAACATGATAGCTTTGAGAGTGTTTGTTCTTTTTATGCATTTCATAGGGTGAGAGTACTCATTAGTTGAGTGTATGCCCCTAAATATATGCCTACATCGAGACAAGACATGATGACAATGCATGCATGGGTACTAGTTTTCACATAATGTTGTCAAGCTCCAAGATACCAAGTTCATGCCTAAGTTGACAAAACCTTGCTTCATCCAATGGCTTTGTGAAAATATCTGCAAGTTGCATATCTGTCCCAACATGAGCAATATCAATATCCCCCTTTTCCACATGATCTCTCAAGAAGTGATACCTAATATCGATGTGCTTGGTGCGGGTATGATCTTTGGGGTTCTCAGCAATATTGATGGCACTTTCATTATCACATAGAAGAGGCACATGTCTATAGGTGATACCGTAATCCTTCAAAGTTTACCTCATCCATAGTAATTTAGTTGCACAACTGGCGGTTGCAATGTATTCAACTTCTGCGGTGGAGAGAGCAACACAATTTTGTTTCTTCGAGGACCAACTTACCAAGGAGCGTACAAGAAACTGACAAGCACCAGAGGTGGACTTACGATCCACTTTGTTGCTAGCTAGTCCGCATCCGTGTACCCAATGAGATCAAGCTTAGCATCCTTGGGGTACCATAGACCCAACTTTGGGGTGTGAACAAGGTATCTAAGAATATGCTTAACCACCTTATGATGACTTTCCCTAGGGGAAGCTTGAAATCTAGCACACATGCATACACTAAACATGATGTCTGCTCTAGATGCACAAAGATAAAGCAATGAACCAATCATAGAGCGGTAAGTAGATGGGTCGAAAGAAATACCATTTGTGTCTTCAGTGAGTGCAGTTTTGGTTGGCATGGGTGTCTTACATGGACTAGCATCAGACATGCCAAACTTCTCTAAGATATCCTTGAGGTATTTTGCTTGAGACAAGAAAATTCCTTCTTGAAATTGTTGGATTTGTAATCCGTGGAAGAACTTCAAATCCGCATTGAGTGACATTTCAAAATTCTTGGTCATGGAAGCCGCAAACTTCTTGCACAAATGAATTTTAGGGGAACCAAAGATGATATCATCTACATAGATTTGGCATAAGATCAAATCACCCTTGAACCTCTTAGTAAAAACAGTGGGATCGATCACCCCTCTCACAAAACCATCATCGAGTAGAAACTTCTTAAGATGATCATACCAAGCAGGAGGTGCTTGTTTGAGGCCATACAAATCCTTATGAAGTTTATACACATAGTCTTTGTGATCGGGATCAACGAACCCAGGTGGTTGTGATACATATACTTCTTCTTGTAGAGGACCGTTAAGGAAAGCACTCTTCACATTCATTTGATGTAATGTAAAACCATTGAAAGCAGCATAAGCAAGTAAGATGCGAATGGATTCAAGATGGGCAACGGGGGCAAAGGTCTCACCAAAGTATAAACCTTCAACTTGTGAGTACCCTTGTGCCACTAACCTTGCCTTGTTTCGGATGATTACACCATTCTCATCTTGCTTGTTCTTGAAGATCCACTTTGTTCCAATGATGTTGTGCTCGGTAGTTGGCCTCTTGACTAATGACCACATTTGGTTGCGTTCAAAACTGTTCAACTCTTCTTGCATAGCAATGAGCCAATCGTTGTCCATCAATGCATCTTGTACCTTGAGAGGCTCAACACTAGACACAAACGAGAAGTGAGCACAAAAGTTTGTCAAGTGTTTACGAGTGACTCTACCTTCCGATATGCCGGTGAGAATTTTGTCAACATCAACACGACCGGCCACACGAGGCATGATGGAGGTAAGAGTTTCACGAGGTTCAACTTCATGTCCATCATCCACATCCTCAACATATGGATCATTGATGTGTGGTGGAAGGTCTTATTCTTCATCTTCCATTTGTTGAGGTTCATTGTCAATGGTTGCACTTTCTTGTTCTTGCCCTTGGTGATGATCTTGTTCTTGATGTTTATCATGAAAAGGAACTTGATCATCATCTTATACTTGGTCTACGGGTATTTGTTGAACAATGGGAGCTTGAGGTGGTATGGGTGTTGAAGTAGTTTGATGATGCATGAAGCTTCCATCTTCTTCTTCATCATCATGAGGTTCTTGCTCCATTGGAAAAAGTGCACCAACACCCATGGTCAAGATATCTTGAGAAGAATCTTCTTCACCTACAGCACTTAGATCAACTTGCTCCCCATGGGAGCCATTAAATTCATCAAACACCATGTCACAAGTTTCTACAACACATCCATTGGATTTGTTGTAGACTCTATAGGCGTGAGAGTTTGATCCATAGCCAACAAATATGCCCTCAATGGTTTTGGATTGAAATTTTCCTAACCGTTCTCTTTTGTTGAGAATGAAACATTTGCACCCAAATACTCGAAAGTACTTAACATTTGGCTTGTTCCTAGTTAGAAGATCATATGGAGTCTTTTCTAATATAGTGCGGAGAAAGAGCCGGTTGATGCATGGCAAGCAGTGTTGACAGCCTCGGTCCAAAAACTATGTGGTGACTTGTATTCATCCAACATGGACCTTGCCATCTCCACAAGTGTGCGGTTCTTTCTCTCTGCTACACCGTTTTGTTGGGGATTTTATGGAGCTAAATATTGATGTTCAATCCCTTCATCACTAAGAAATTCTTCCAAGGTGTAGTTCTTGAACTCGGAGCCATTATCACTTCTTATTGCCAAGATTTCTTTGTCAAACTTGCGTTGTGCTTGCTTGGCAAAATCAATGAAGGTGATCTTCATCTCGTCCTTGGACTTGAGGAAGAAAACCCATGTATATCTTGAGTAATCATCAACAATAACAATTCCATACTTTTTCCCACCAAGACTATCCCATGAAGGAGGCCCAAAAAGATCCACATGAAGGAGCTCCAAAGGCCTTGAGGTAGACACAATATTCTTGGGTGGGTGCTTTGATTGATGTTGCTTCCCGACTATGCATGCACTACACACACGATCTTTCTCAAAAGAGACATCTGTTAGTCCAAGGATGTGATTACCCTTTAAGAGATCTTAAAGATTTCTCATGCCGACATGGGCTAGCCGGTGATGCCATAGCTACCCCTTGTCGGCCTTGGCCATTAGACAAGTTGCATGAAATGTGCTCTCTTTCGAGAAATCAACCGTGTAAAGGTTGCCATCCAACTCTCCAACAAAGGCCACTTCGAGAGTATCTCTCTTAAAGACTTTCACATCCGTTAGTCCAAAGATTGTATCATAACCAACAGAAGCCAATTGGCAGACAGAAAGCAAATGGTATTTAAGGGATTGGACAAGCATGACATTTGCAAGCGACATGTCATTTGTGATAGCCACCTTGCCCAACCCGAGTACCTGTCCTTTTGATCCTCCACCAAACATAATGCTCATAAATGGTTGAATAGATTCCATGAAATCATAGAGCAACTTGCTATCTCCGGTCATATGATTGGTACATCCACTGTCAATCACCCATTTTACTCCATCGGCGAAAGCAACCTACACACCATTACGACTTGGTTAGAGGCACCCATTTTGCAATGGGACCTCTCAAGTTAGTCACAAGGGTCTTAGGGACCCAAATAGCATAAAACCGAAATGCATTTTGAGGACCAACAAAATTTGCATAAACTTCTCCATCCTTAGCCTTACGAAGTACATAGGATGGAGGCATGAACTCTTTTGGCTTTTTGAGAGTGGGCATGCCCCTCGTGGCCTTCCCAGTACCAACCTTACCTTTCTCCTTGTGCCCTTGTCGTACAGAAGTTTCTTTTAGAGGGGTGGTGCACTTTTGAGAGGATGTCTTCTTCTTGCTTGTGCTAGGGTCAAACCCGAGTCCCTCTTTGGCGAACACTTCATTGTGTTGGCTCAATACCTCATTAAGGTTCTTTTGCCCTTGAGCACATGTTATGAGCCCTTTCTCGATTTGAGCCTTGAGAAAGCGATTTTCCTCAAGAATAGATGATAGATCACTACTAGAGTTAGTAGTACAAGTATCAACATTGATAATAGGAGAAGAGTAAGCCTTGGCTAGAGTTTCAAGATACGTAAGCTTGAGTGTCTCGAAACTCTTTATAAGAAGGGTGAGCTCTTGTTCCTTAGTCTTGAGGGACACAGATAGGAGCTCACAATCCTTAGAGAGAGAAGCATTCGACTTCACAAGCTTACTTTTATCATTCATCAACTCTTCGCAAGAGTTAATAGCTTTTTTCAAGGAGGCAAGATCTTTAGTATGAACATCAATGTTTGCACCAATTTTCAAGCATAGTTCATCATTTCATGTTTCCTCATATTGGACTTTCCACTCAAGGATTTTATATTTTTCCTTTTCCTCGGTGAGGAGGGTTTCGAGTTCCTTAATGGTGATGGTGTGCTTACTCACCATCTCCATAAGCATACGAAACATAGTGAGCTTTTTTCCTTTGAGGGAGCACATGAACTTATTTAGTTTAGCAAGCACAGGATCATCTATATCATCATCCTCATGACTATCCTCTGCATCAACATACTCACCACTAGGAGTAGGAGGAGAGAAAAGAGGAGGATTTGATCGTGGAGTTACCTTGACCTTGTCGAGAGAGCTTTGGTCATTTCCATCTTCTACCACAGCCTTTGCCATTAGGCACTTGTGAGCGTTGCCCTTGTATTCCTTCATATAGTTGTAGGTGACAACATCATCACTCTTGTTGACTAGCCTCAATGTGTTTTGAGAATCTTGAGCAACTCTGGCAACACCACTAACATCATCCATATTGGATTCTTCTTGAGCAACCATTGCTTTCCCATCTTTCTTCTTGAGCTTGGAGTTCAAAGGATTTGTCAACTTGTTCTTGGGGAAGGTCTTGGGAAACCTTGGTTTATCCTCCCTCTTCTCATAAGGGCACTCGTTGGATAAGTGGTTGGTTTCTTCACAGTTGTAGCATTTTCTTACTTTCTTCTTTTGAAATCTTCCCTTGAATTTTCCCGTGCTAAACTTCTTGACAAAGAGAGCCATGTCTTCATATGAAGGGCCCTCATCGGATTCAACCTCATCACCATCTTCATCATCATCATCTTCTTCTTCTTCTTCACTTTGCTCATCTTCACATACATGCTTGGCCTTCAATGCAAGATTGATCTTTGATGTTGGAGTACCATGCATGGCAAGATGTTTTGTGGCATTTGCCTTTGACTATTCAAATAGTTGGAAGGTGGATATGATGTCATCTGTAGTCATTTCCTTGAAGGCATGGTGTTGTCTTATGTCCCACACCATTTGGTGGTGATATGGGCTAAGAGCATGAAGCAACTTGTCCACAAGAAATCACTTAGTCATGTTGAATCCATCTTGTGTCTTGTCACACTCACACGACTCAATGTCAGCAGTGAGAGTCATGAGACGCTCAAGGAGTTGATTGGGAGTTTCACCTTTCTCCATACAAAAGTTTTGTAATTGCCCCTTGGCAATTTCATATTGAGCACTCCGGAGGGTGGAGGTACCAGTCTTAGATCTTATAATACTTTCCCATAGTTCCTTTGCACTTGTGATGTGTATGAAAGGTCTCCTTTGCTTTTCAACCATACCTCTCCTTATACACATGGTTGCAGTGTCATTGAGATTATTGTCATAAATTTCTCTTGGTGTAGGATTCTTTGGATCAACCACATGGTAACCATACTCCAAGATCTCCAGCATCTCATCATTTCCATATCGAAGATGATCCTGCATAGCAACTCTCCACAAGGCAAAATTGGAAGTGGCATCAAGTAAAGGAGGTTTGCCATGAGGGTTATATTTTGGTTTCTCAACTTGGGGTCTTGCATAAAGCCAAGGAACACTGGAGTGATCATTGTTAGGAGGTTGTTGACCAAGTGACGGAGTAGGCACAGTTGGCCTCGAAGCCGCACCACCAGAAAGTGGTGCAAGCACCATGGACAATGTGGCTAGTCTCATTTGGACCAAGGCCTCAAGAGAAGCATCATGCTCCTCTTTTTGCTTAGCAAGGGCCCGTTCCAGATCCTCAGAAGTAAAGGACTTGACTTCTGAAGAAGCCTCACCTTTATCCTTCGGATCTGTAATAAGGGGAGTCCCATCGGGGTTCATCTTGCTCTAGGGCGGTTAAGCCACAAGAATAGAGCACGAGGCTCTGATACCAATTGAAAGGATAGAGATGGACCTAGAGGGGTGGTGAATAGGTACAATTACAAATTTTAATTATTACTTAGCAATTTTAGGCAATAATGCGGAATATGAAGATGAGCCTAACAATTGCAAGTGTAGTACAAGGAGCTAAGCAGGATAAACAAGTATCACAAGTATGTAAGTAAGCAAGCACAATATGATACAAGTAAGTGCTAAGAGACAAGTAACCACAAGTAGAGAGTTAGGGTTAGGAATAACCACAACTCCGGGAGACGAGGATGTATGCCGATGTTCACTTCCTTGGAGGGAAGCTACGTCACCGTTAGAGAGGTGGATGTTACCACGAAGGCACACCAACGCCATGAAGGCTCACCCTATTCTCCCTTTGAGACAACACCGCGAAGGCGTTTCTCAACCACTAGTGGTAGACCTTGGGGTGGTCTCCAAACCCTCACAAACTTTTCCGGGGGTAATCACAATGGTCGATTCCTCTCCGAAAGACTCCTACCGCCTAGGAGTCTCCAACCTCCAAGAGTAACAAGAACGATGGGGAAAAGCTCAAGACTTGCTCAAATCACGAATTCCTTTGGTGCAAAGAAGGGGAAGGAGTGGATCTATCACTTGATTGGAGAAATTCTCTCAAGTGCCCTCAAATCCCTTGGGGATCTAAGATTTGGTGTGGAAGAGTGAGAGAGAGAGAGAGAGAGAGAGAGAGAGAGAGAGAGAGAGTGAAATGTGTTCTTAGAAAGCTCAAAGTGAATGGTCGACCTTATCCCGTGGGGGGAGAAGGCTATATATAGTGGAGGTGGAAAAGTAACCGTTTGAGCAACACAAGTGCACAGGAGGCGTCGGACGTCCGGACAGGACCGCACGTTTGGTGGCACAGATAGGCCGGATGTCCGATAGACGTCGGTCGTCCGGTCGCTAGAGAGTCACAAGCCACGAATCAAGATACAGCTAATGGACGTCCAGACGGTTTCAGTCGTCCAGTGACCGGACATCCGTAGAGGATCGGATATCCGTAAAAACTGTTCTGTTGAGTAAGTGTCGGACTTTCGGAGGAAAACGGACGTCCGTGGACTGGACATTTGGAGAAGGTCAGACATCCGTGAATTTTGTTCTGTGAAGAAACACCGGACGACCGACAGGAGCCGGACGACCGGACAACTGAAATGGATCGGACGTCCGTAACGTACCGGACGCCCGGTGAAAAATGGAGTTGTGGGTTTTGAGCAAATCTTTCACTAGATCCATCGATCCCCTCTTAATAGTGTAGGATCCCTATACTCAATAACAAACCGTAAACAAAGCCAACGCTATTGTCTTGTATCTCCAATCTTGAGTTATATGCATTTGTCTTTAGTCTGTTCCACACACGGCCTATGAGACATAATCCTGAGATATACTTGATAAACATGATTAGTCCCATACATGCATGTTGTCATCAACATCAAAATAATATTAAGGGCATGATTGCACTTTCAACACCGGATAGGTCAAGCTACGAGTAAAAGCAACCCTCAAGTTTCCCCGAGGTGGCCCCGCAGGATACCTGGTTCGGACCAACACTTAGAGTAGCACTGGCCCCCCGGGGGGGGGGGTAAAAATAAAGATGACCCTCGGGTTGGCCGACCCAAGGGAAGGGTAATAGGTTGTTAGGCAAATGGAAAACCAAGGTTGGGCCTTGCTGGAGGAGTTTTATTCAAGGCGAACTGTCAAGGGGTTCCCATAACACCCAACCGCGTAAGGAACACAAAATCAAGGAACATAACACCGGTATGACGGAAACTAGGGCAGCAAGACTTGGAACAAAACACCAGGCATAAGGCCGAGCCTTCCACCCTTTACCAAGTATATAGATGCATTAATTAAATAAGAGATAATGTGATATCCCAACATATCCATGTGCCAGCATGGAACAAACTTCAGCTTCATCTGCAACTAGCAATGCTATAAGAGGGGCTGAGCAAAAGCAATAACATAGCCAAACAATAGTTTGCTAGGAAGGTGGGTTAGAGGCTTGACATGGCAATATGGGAGGCATGATATAACAAGTGGTAGGTAGCGCGACATAGCGATAGAATGAACAACTAGCAAGCAAAGATAGAAGTGATTTCGAGGGTATGGTCATCTTGCCTGAGATCCCGCAAGGAAGAAGAACGAGTCCATGAAGAAGACAAGCGGACGTAGACGAACGAATCCTCACAACTTCGGAATGAAACCGAAGCTAACGATAGAAGCAAGCCGGAAAGAAGCAAGAAACATAGTAAACAACCATCACGTGAACATGGCATGATGCACAACCAAGTATGATGCATGTCCGGTTTAATGAGGCATGGCATGGCAAAGTGCACAAACAAAACTACAAATTAAGTGGTGCTCAATATGACGGAACACCACATTCAAGTTGTTTGGTTCGATCTCGTTTATGGACCCAACAATATTAAATGTTGTTAAACATGGCAAGAGGTGAAGCATAATAGAAACTACCTATCTAAGCAAATTTAAATGAGGCCGGAACAACAAGCAACAAGTCCGGAAAATCCTCATGTGCATATTTTAGATTTGGTACGGTTCTGCCCTAAACCATATTTTAGAGTTGTTTAACATGCAAAGCAAGTACACCATGTTAAACTAGGCATTTTTTACCCCATTTACATATAAAGTTTAATAAATTCGGAGCTACGGTTAATTAGTTATGAAATAAAGCATTTAACATGGCATATAAGCAAATTTAAACAAATTTAAACAAACAGCATTTTAAACATTTCAAACATGGATAAAATTTGGAAATTATTAAACTACACAAAATTCTAAGCACTTTACATATAAAGTTTGTTTAATTCCGATGCACGGTTGTGGAGTTATTAAATGCATGAACTCTAGGGACTTTTCTGTAAAATGGCGTTCTCTGAAAAAAATATCCTAAAATCGACCTGAGGAAGAAAAACAAGCATTGGACCTAAACTGTTGGGCGCTGGTGTTCTTACCATGGGCCAAAGCCCAGTCGGTGGAGAGACTTGGGGGCAGGGAAGCGGCTTGGGTCGGCCTTGCTGGTGCTCCTCGCGCGGCCCACCCAAGCGCCGGGTCAACGCGCGACGACAGGGTCATCTCGTCGAGGCAGAGGCTAGTGGCGGTAAAGATAAGCGATGGGACGGTGTTCCAGCGCGGCGGCACGACGGGCTCTGGCCGGAACGGACGCGGAGCCGACGGATCCGGAGTGGTGGAGGCCGGATCTGGCTCCGGGGGTAAATTTCCGACGACGGCGAGGATGGTAAGCTCCGGGCAGCGGCGGTCCCTGGCAGTGGGAACCTGCGGGAGAGGGAGCGATCGTGAGGGAGAGGGAGTGGCACAGGGAAGGAAGGAGGAGAGGCAGGGGGCGGCGCGACCTGATCGGAGTTGGTTGCCGGCAGCGACTCCGGCGAGTCGGCGGGAAGGAGCGGACGACGTGGTCGGGTCGAGGGGCTCCTCCCCTCGATCCAGATCGGGAGCGAGGGAAATGGGAGGCGCGGGGGCGATCGGGCCCAGGGCGGGCCTCCCGTGGGTTTCACGGGCCACGGCGGTGGGAGCCGGTTGGGGGCGACGTGGAGCGCTAAGAGTGGAGGGGAGCGGCGGTGCTGGTGGCGGCTCGGCCAACGGCTGAGTGCCAAGTGGCGGCGACGGGATGGCGGCGCCGGATCTGAGGAAGGAGGCTAGGGGCAGGTGGAGGGGCTAGGGATGCCAAATTTGGAAGGGTGTGTTTATATAGGGAAAAGGGTTAGGGTTAGGGGGTTTGGGGCCGTTCTGGAGCCTCCGATCTCGATCGGACGACACCGGACGCGAGGAGGGGTAGGTTGGAACTTGTGGGTTGTTTAGAAGGCCTCGGGCTGAGAGGAGAGAAGAGAGAGAGAGAGATGCCCGTCAGCAGTTTTCGGAGACCGAAAACATCCGATGTTAGACCGACTATATTGCCGCTATAGTTATCCGTTGGGGGTATCAAACTAACTCCGAATGCGATGAAACTTGGCGGGCGACCTACTGACAACATAAAAACACCGCATGCCAACTTTCAACCCATTCCGAGAACATTTTCCAGCCACTTATAAAATACTATTTCGGACATGCCGCGGGCGCGTGCAAGTGTGTCTGGGCTCAGAACGGACAACAGAAGGAACGGGGAGACCGGGACGGATGCAAGTTTTGAAAACATGATGATACAATTCACATGATGACATGGCAAGATGGAACACGCAAGCGAATGACATGGCAATGACAACGAATAACTGGAAGACACCTGGCGCATCGGTCTCGGGGCGTCACAATGGGCTACTATTCATCCAACCCTCCACCGGCTACTGTTCAACCAGCCCTCCACGGGGTCGTCCTGTTCATCCAGCCCTCCACAAGGTCCTGTTCATCCACCCCCAACTGGCTCGATCGGGGTCCTGTTCATCCAGCGGCAAAGGCCTCTACTACCACGGGGTCCTGTTCATCCACTCCCACCGGGAACTGTTCATCCACCCCCCAACAACGCCCACTGTTCATCAAGAGGCAACATCGATCGACTTCAGTTAGCAGCTATAGTGAAGGAATCACTTGGGTTCAGTTAATAGCAAGGGATTGATCAGGGTTCAATAGCGTAGCTACTACAATCGCTCAGGTTCAGTTAGAGCCCAACGCTTCGCTCGGGTTCAGTTAGAGCGTAACGCCTCGCACACTGATACGTCTCCAACGTATCTATAATTTTTGATTGTTCTATGCTATAATATTATCAATCTTGGATGTTTTATAACCATTTTATATCATTTTTGGTACTAGCCTTTTGACATAGTGCCAAGTGCCAGTTGCTATTTTTTCCATGTTTTTTACATCGCAGAAAATCAATATCAGACGAAGTCCAAATGCCACGAAACTTTACAGAGAATTTTTATGGGCCAAAAGGAACACAACGGGCCCTGGCTGCGTCTGGGGGTGCCTCGAGGGAGGCATAACCCACCAGGGCGCGCCAGGAGGCCCAGGCGCGCCCTGGTGGGTTGTGCCCACCTCGGGTGCCCCCCGGACCGCCTCTTTGCTCTATAAATACCCCAATATTTCCAGAACCCTAGGGGATCGACAAAATATTCATCCAACCACCGCAGAGTCCAGAACCACCAGATCCAATCTAGACACCATCTCGGATGGGGTTCACCACCTCCATTGGTGCCTCTCCGATGATGCGTGAGTAGTTATTTGTAGACCTTCGGGTCCGTAGTTAGTAGCTAGATGGCTCCATCTCTCTCTCTTGATCCTCAATACAATGGTCTCTGGGAGATCCATATGATGTAACTCTTTTGTAGTGTGTTTGTTGGGATCGATGAACTTTGAGTTTATGATCTGATCTATCTTTTTATATCCATGAAAGTATTTGAGTTCATTGATATCTTTTATGCATGATCTCTTATACCCTCATATTTCTTCTCTGATATTTGGGTTTTGTTTGGCCAACTTGATCTATTCATCTTGCAATGGGAAGAGGTGCTTTGTAGTGGGTTCAATCTTAGGGTCCTTGATCCCAGTGACAGAAAGGGAAACAACACGTATGTATCGTTGCTACTAAGAATAAAATGATGGGGTCTATCTCTACGTAGATAGATCTTGTCTAGATCATGTCATCGTTCTTATTGCATTACTCCGTTTCTCCATGAACTTAATACACTAGATGCATGCTGGATAGCGGTCGATGTGTGGAGCAATAGTAGTAGATGCAGGCAGGAGTCGGTCTACTAATCTTGTAAATGATGCCTATATAATGATCATTTCCTGGATATCATCATCAGTGTGTGAAGTTCTATCAATTTCCCAACAGTAATTTGTTCACCCATTGCTTTGCTATTTTTCTCGAGAGAAGCCACTAGTGAAACCTACGGCCCCCGGGTCATATTATTTGCCTTTGCGATCTACTTTTATTTGCTTTTATTTTCAGATCTATTAATCCAAAAACCTAAAAAAAATACTTTGCTGCACTTTATTTTATTTGCAATCTATTTATTCAATCTATTACAACTTTCTCCCGTCACGCACTGATACGTCTCCAACATATCTATAATTTTTTATTGTTCCATGCTATTATATTATCTGTTTTGGATGTTTAATGGGCTTCAATATGCTCTTTTATATTATTTTTGGGACTAACCTATTAACCGGAGGCTCAGTGCCAATTTCTGTTTTTTGCCTATTTCAGTGTTTCAAAGAAAAGGAATATCAAACAGAATCCAAACGGAATGAAACCTTCGCGAGGATCTTTCTTGGAACAAACGCAATCCAGGAGACTTGGAGTGGAAGTCAGAGATGCAACGAGACGGCCACGAGGCAGGAGGGCACACCCAGGGGGGTAGGCGTGCCCCCCACCCTTGTGGGCCCCTTGTAGCTCCACCGACGTACTTCTTTCGCCAATATATACTCGTATACCCTAAAAACATCCAGGAGATCCGTGAAACCACTTTTCCAGTGCCGCAACCTTCTGTACCCGTGAGATCCCATCTGGGGCGTTTTCCGGCGATCTGCCGGAGGGGGATTCGATCAGGGAGGGCTTCTACATCAACACCATAGCCTCTCCAATGATGTGTGAGTAGTTTACCACAGACCTTCGGGTCCATAGTTATTAGCTAGATGGCTTATTCTCTCTCTTTGGTGCTCAATACAAAGTTCTCCTCGATGTTCTTGGAGATCTATTCGATGTAATATTCTTTTGCATTGTGTTTGCCGAGATCCGATGAATTGTGGATTTATGATCAAGTTTATCTATGAACAATATTTGGTTCTTCTCTGAATTCTTATATGCATGATTTGATATCTTTGCAAGTCTCTTTGAATTATCGGTTTAGTTTGGCCTAATAGATTAATCTATCTTGCAATGGGAGAAGTGCTTAGCTTTGGGTTCAATCTTTCGGTGTCCTTTCCCAGTGACAGTAGGGGCAGCAAGGCACGTATTGTATTGATGCCATCGAGGATAAAAAAGATGGGGTTTATGTCATATTGCTTGAGTTTATCCCTCTATATCATTTCATCTTGCCTAAAGCATTACTATGTTCTTATGAACTTAATACTCTAGATGCATGCTGGATAGCGGTAGATGTGTGGAGTAATAGTAGTAGATGTAGAATCGTTTCAGTCTACTTAACACGGACGTGATGCCTATATTTCATAATCATTGCCTAGATATTCTCATAACTATGCGCTCTTCTATCAATTGCTCGGCAGTAATTTGTTCACCCACGATAATACATGTTATCATGAGAGAAGCCACTAGTGAAACCTATGGGCCCCAGGACTCTTTCTTATTATATTGCATCTCCTTTTATTATTGCATCTCGTTTAATATTTTGCAATCTTTACTTTTCAATCTATACAACAATAATACCAAAAATATTTATCTTATTATCTTTATTAGATCTCACTTTTGCAAGTGGTCGTGAAGGGATTGACAATCCCTTTATCGCGTTGGTTGCAAGGTTCTTGATTGTTTGTGCAGGTACTAGGCGACTTGCGTGTAATCTCCTACTGGATTGATACCTTGGTTCTCAAAAACTGAGGGAAATACTTACGCTACTTTGCTGCATCACCTTTTCCTCTTCAAGCGAAAACCAACGCATGCTTAAGAGGTAGCAAGAAGGATTTCTGGTGCCATTGCCGGGGAGATCTATGCTCAAGTCAAGACATACCAAGTACCCATCACAAACTCTTCTCCCTCGCATTACATTATTTGCCATTTGCCTCTCGTTGTCCTCTCCCCCACTTCACCTTTGCCGATTTATTCGCCCCTTTTCCGTTCGCCTCTTTGCGCTCACTTCTTGTGTGATTGTGTGTTGGATTGATTGTTTGTCACGATGGCTCAAGATAATACTAAATTATGTGACTTTTCCAATACCAACAACAATGATTTTATTAGCACTCCAATTGCTCCTATTACCGATGCTGCATCTTGTGAAATTAATGTTGCTTTGTTGAATCTTGTCATGAAAGATCAATTTTCTGGCCTTCCTAGTGAAGATGCCGCTACCCATCTAAACAACTTTGTTGATTTGTGTGATATGCAAAAGAAGACATATGTGGATAATGATATTGTTAAATTGAAGCTATTTCCGTTTTCTCTTAGAGATCATGCTAAAACTTGGTTCTCTTCTTTGCCTAAAAATAGTATTGATTCATGGAATAAGTGCAAAGATGATTTTATCTCTAAGTATTTTCCTCCTGCTAAGATCATCTCTCTTAGAAATGATATTATGAATTTTAAGCAACTTGATCATGAGCATGTTGCACAAGCTTGGGAGAGGATGAAATTAATGATACATAATTGCCCTACACGTGGTTCGAATTTATGGATGATTATACAAAAATTTCATGCCGGATTGAATTTTGCTTCTAGAAATCTTTTAGATTCGGCCGTGAGAGGCACTTTTATGTAAATCACTTTAGGAGAAGCTACTAAACTCCTCGATAATATTATGGTTAATTATTCTCAGTGGCATACTAAAAGATCCACTAGTAAAAAGGTTCGTGCGATTGAAGAGATAAATGTTTTGAGTGGAAAGATGGATGAACTTATGAAATTGTTTGCTAATAAGAGTGTTTCTTCTGATCCGAATGATATGCCTTTGTCCACTTTGATTGAGAATAATAATGAATATATGGATGTGAATTTTGTTGGTAGGAACAATTTTGGTAACAACACTTAGAGAGGAGACTTCAATTCTAGGTCGTTCCCTAGTAATTCCTCTAACAATTATGGTAATTCCTACAACAACTCTTATGGAAATTTTAATAAGATGTCCTCTGATTTTGAGACTAGTGTTAAAGAATTTATGAATTCACAAAAGAATTTCAATGCTTTGATTGAAGAAAAATTGCTTAAAATTGATGAGTTGGCTAGGAACGCCGATAGATTTTCTCTTGATGTTGATTCTTTTAAACTTAGATCTATTCCACCTAAGCATGATATGAATGAGTCTCTCAAGGCCATGAGAATTTCCATTGATGAGTGAAAAGAAAGAACCGCTAGGGTGTGATTGCTTTGTGAAAGCGTGTTCTTCTAGTTTCCATGATAATAAAGATGTAGATCTAAATGTGATTGATGTGTTTCCTATTAAATCTTTGTTTTACAATATTAATATTGATAAAGATGGGACTGGAGATGATTCAACTTTAGTTAAAAGGCGTCCCAATATTTCGGAGTTTTTAGATCTTGATGCTAAAATTAATAAAAGTGCGATTGAAGAGGTCAAAACTTTACATAGCAATGAACCCACTATTTTGGATTTCAAGGAATTTAATTATGATAATTGCTTTTTGATAGATTGTATTTCCTTGTTGCAATCCATGTTAAATTCTCCTCATGCTTATGATCAAAATAAAGCTTTTACTAAACATATCGTTGATGCTTTAATGCAATCTTATGAAGAAAAGCTTGAACTAGAAGTTTCTATCCTTAGAAAACTTTATGATGAGTGGGAACCTACTATCAAGAATAATATTAAATATTATGATTGCTATGCTTTATGTGATTTGGGTGCTAGTGTTTCCATGATTCCAAAAACTTTGTGTGATCTGTTAGGTTTCTGTGAATTTGATGATTGTTCTTTAAATTTGCACCTTGCGGATTCCACCATTAAGAAACCTATGGGAAGGATTAATGATGTTCTTATTGTTCCAAATAGGAATTATGTGCCCGTAGATTTCATCGTTCTTGATATAGATTACAATCCTACATGTCCTATTATTCTTGGTAGACCTTTCCTTAGAACGATTGGTGCAATTATTGACATGAAAGAAGGAAATATTAGATTCCAATTTCCGTTAAGGAAAGGCATGTAACACTTTGCTAGAAATAAAATTGAATTACCTTATGAATCTATTATGAGATCCACTTATGGATTGCATACCAAAGATGACAATACCTAGATCTATTCTTGCTTTTATGCCTAGCTAGGGGCGTTAAACGATAGCGCTTATTGGGAGGCAACACAAATTTATTTTTGTTCCTTGCTTTTGTTTCCTGTTTAGTAATAAATAATTCATCTATCCTCTGTTATGATTGTGTTTTTTATGTTTTAATTAGTGTCTGTGCCAAGTAAAGCCTTTAGGATCTTCTTGGGTGATTGTTGTTTGATCTTGCTGCTAAAAACAAAAAGTGTGCGCTCACGAGAATAATTTTCATTTTTTACCATAGAGCTATAAAATACCAATTCCCACTGCAGTAGATCAATATAAAAATTATTTAGGTAGTCCTAATTTTTCAGAATTTTTGGAGTTAGAGAAGTATTTGAAACCTTCAGATTGCTACAGACTTTTCTGTTTTTGACAGATTCTATTTTGTGTGTGTTGTTTGCTTATTTTGATGAATCTATGGCTAGTATAGGGGGGGGGGTATGAACCATAGAGAAGTTGGAATACAGTAGGTTTAGCACCAATATAAAGAAAGAATGAGTTCATTACAGTACCTTAAAGTGGTGGTTTGTCTTCTTATACTAACGGAGCTCATGAGATTTACTGTTAAGTTTTGTGTTGTCAAGTTTTCAAGTTTTTGGGTAAAGATTTGATGGATTTTGGAACAAGGAGTGGCAAGAGCCTAAGATTGGGGATGCCCAAGGCACCCAAGGTAAAATTCAAGGACAACCAAAAGCCTAAGCTTGGGGATGCCCCGGAAGGCATCCCCTCTTTCATCTTCGTCTATCGGTAACTTTACTTGAAGCTATATTTTTATTCACCACATGATATGTGTTTTGCTTGGAGAGTCTTGTATGATTTGACTCTTTTATTTTTAGTTTACCACAATCATCCTTGCTGTACACACCTTTTGGGAGAGACACACATGAATCGGAATTTATTAGAATACTCTATGTGCTTCGCTTATATCTTTTGAGCTAGATAATTTTGCACTAGTGCTTCACTTATATCTTTTTAGAGCACGGTGGTGGTTTTATTTTATAGAAATTGTTGATATCTCATGCTTCACTTATATTATTTTGATAGTCATTTAGAACATCATGGTAATTTTCTTTGGTTATGAAATTAGTCCAAATATGATAGGCATCCAAGATGGGTATAATAAAAACTTTCATATAGAGTGCATTGAATACTATGAGAAGTTTGATACTTGATGATTGTTTTGAGATATGAAGATGGTGATATTAGAGTCATGCTAGTTGATTATTTGTGAACTTGTGAAATACTTGTGTTGAGGTTTGCAAGTCCCGTAGTATGCACGTATGGTAACCGTTGTGTAACAAATTTGAAGCATGAGGTGTTTCTTTGGTTGTCCTCCTTATGAGTGGCGGTCAGGGACGAGCAATGGTCTTTTCCTACCAATATATCCCCCTAGGAGCATGCACGTAGTGCTTAGTTTTGATGACTTGTAGATTTTTGCAATAAGTATGTGAGTTCTTTATGACTAATGTTGAGTCCATGGATTATACGCACTCTCACCCTTCGATCATTGCTAGCGTCTTCAGTACTGTGCATTGCCCTTTATCACCTTGTGATTTGGTGCAAACTTCGTTGGTACATCCAAACCCCGTGATATGATACGCTCTGTCACACATAAGCCTCCTTATATCTTCCTCAAAACAGCCACCATACCTACCTATTATGGCATTTCCATAGCCATTTCCATGCAACTTTCCACCGTTCTGTTTATTATGACATGCTTCATCATTGTCATATTGCCTTGCATGATCATGTAGTTGACATTGTATTTGTGGCAAAGCCACCACTTATAATTTTTTATACATGTCACTCTTGAATCATTGCACATCCCGGTACACCGCTGGAGGCATTCATATAGTCATATTTTGTTCTAGTATCGAGTTGTAATTTTTGAGTTGTAAATAAATAGAAGTGTGATGATCATCATTATTAGAGCATTGTCTTGTGTGAGGAAAAAAAGAGAAAGGCCCAAAAAACAAAAATAAAAATGAGAGAAAAAGAGAGAAGGGACAATGTTACTATCCTTTTTCCACACTTGTGCTTCAGTGTAGCACCATGATGTTCATGATAGAGAGTCTCTTATTTCATCACTTTCATATACTAGTGGGAATTTTCATTATAGAACTTGGCTTGTATATTCCAACAATGGGCTTCCTCAAAATGCCCTAGGTCTTCGTGAGCAAGCAAGTTGGATGCACACCCACTTAGTTTCTTTTGTTGAGCTTTCATACATTTATAGCTCTAGTGCATCCGTTGCATGGCAATCCCTACTCCTCACATTGACATCAATTGATGGGCATCTCCATAGCCCATTGAATAGCCGTGTCGATGTGAGACTTTCTCCCTTTTTTGTCTTCTCCACACAACCTCCATCATCATATTCTGTTCCACCTATAGTGCTACGTCCATGGCTCGCGCTCATGCATTGCGTGAAAGTTGAAAAAGTTTGAGAATACTAAAGTATGAAACAATTGCTTGGCTTGTCATCGGGGTTGTCCATGATGGGAGCATTTTGTGTGAAGAAAATGAAGCATGACCAAACTATATGATTTTGTAGGGATGAGCTTTCTTTGGCTATGTTATTTTGAGAAGACATAATTGCTTGCTTGAAGTATTATTATTTTTATGTCAATATTTAACTTTTGTCTTGAATCTTAATATTCATGCCACAATAAAGAAAATTACATTGAAATTTATGTTAGGAAGCATTCCACATCAAAAATTCTATTTTTATCATTTACCTACTCGAGGACGAGCAGGAATTAATCCTGGGGATGCTGATACGTCTCCAACGTGTCTATAATTTTTTATTATTCCATGCTATTATATTATATGTTTCAGATGTTTAATGGGATTTAATATGCTCTTTTATATTATTTTTGGAACTAACCTATTAACCGGAGCCCAGTGCCAGTTTTTGGTTTTTTTGCCTATATCAGTGTTTCGCAGAAAAGGAATATCAAACGGAATCCAAACGGAACGAAACCTTCGCGAGGATCTTTCTTGGAACAAATGCAATCCAGGAGACTTGGAGTGGAAGTCAGAGACGCAATGAGGCGGCCACGAGGCAGGAGGGCGCGCCCAGGGGATAGGCGCGCCCCCACCCTCGTGGGCCCCTTGTAGCTCCACCGACATACTTCTTTCACCTATATATACTCTTATACCCTAAAAACATCTAGGAGAGCAATGAAACCACTTTTCCACCGCCACAACCTTCTGTACCCGTGAGATCCCATCTGGGGCCTTTTCCAGCGATCTGCTGGAGGAGGATTCGATCATGGAGGGCTTCTACATCAAAACCCACTACAAAAAAACAATTCCGTGATGATACGTGTTTGTCATAGTAGGTCGCGTTTTTTGTCATTGTCAGGACCCCGACTCAATGCCACATCGATCTAGCATGTAACACCTCATATCACTTTGCGGCCTCATGCACGGTATTCCCACGGGTGTCGCCTTACCTTTGCCCGGGACCGTTTGCGCCTTTTGGCACACGTATATGACAGTGTCGCTAGCATCCATATGATAAGGAGCCCGGGCTGACATGGCTAGTCGTAAACCCAAAGTGGCACAAACTTACAGGGACAGGCATCCATGACCCAGCATCGAACGTGTCGGTCATCAGCGGTGAATCCAGGCTGTAGCACTGGGCTAGCAGGACTCCGGTGAACCGGGCTGTAGCAGGCTAACAGGACTCCGGTATTCATCGCGTGACATTTCCCCGAAGGGACAGACACAGGAACGAAGAAGGACACATGCCGGCCAGCCTAAGTGTTCCGGAGCAGTAGCAAGCTACCATGGCTCAGTGGAAACACTAGGAGACATTTCCCGGTAAGAGAGGCTACTAAAGATAAACAACTAGATGGTCAGATCCCACACATACCAAGCATTTCAATAACATACACACAATATGCTCGGTATGTGCAAATACAACATGGCATCACAACATGACTCTACGACTCAAGTAATTTATTCATTAGGCTCCGAGGAGCGAGATATTACAAATATGGGTCTCATGACCCAACAATCAGAGCATAGAAGTCAAAGCACAAGCGGAAGTTATCATGTCTGAGTACAGACATCTATAAATGAAAAAGGCTGAGAAGCCTGACTATCTATCAGATCCTGCCGAGGGCACAAGATCGTAGCTGAGGTAACAAGCTAAACGTCGAAGTCCACGCGGAACTACTAACGAGATCGAAGTCTCTCTGCAAAAACATAAATAGGCAAACGTGAGTACAAATGTACCCAGCAAGACTTACATCAGAACTATCTACATATGCATCATTATCAACAAAGGGATGGTGGAGTTTAACTGCAGCAAGCCAGCTTTCACTCGGTGGCTAACCAGAACTACGACTGCAAGTAACTCTTTGAGGTGGCGCACACGAGTCCACATATTCACCATATCAATACACCACTATGGATCCGCTCCCGTTTCCCTACGAGAACGCCATCCATAGCACTCACGCTTATCTTGCGTATTTTAGAGTATCCACTTTCACTTGTCTATGAACTGTACAAGGGGTCCAAGTTTCCATATCCGAGGAATCCGGCTATTCGAATAGATGATGATAACCCTGCAGGGGTGTACTTCTTCACACACGCTCTCGCCACTTACCGCCCTGTACACGTCATGTACCTCGGCAACCTTCAAGCGGAAGCCGGGCGAGGGAGTCGGCCACGACCTGACTAACCGAACAAGTCTCTAGTCCAGGTTTATCGCCTATTCGGGTTCCATCCGCAAGGAGATCCGGCCGGGGTGTCGCTTACGGCCCCAAACGATGTGTGCAGGGTTCCCAAGCCCACCAACCGGGTGCCACTTGGTACACCGGGCCACTGTGCCTAGTCTGTCCCAAGCCCACCTGTACCGGGTGCCACTTGGTAGACTACTAACACTACCTACAAACACCAGAAACTAGTT
>NC_041386.1:157538174-157555736 GCF_002162155.2 Triticum dicoccoides | reverse complement strand
CGGCTGCAATGAGACAACCCACCATGTACTCCTACATGGCCTCTCACCGCTACCTTTACCAAATCGTGTTCACACACTTAGCTCACACACAGTAGGACATGTTCACACGCCTCTGATTCATCCCCGATGAATCAGACCTGACTCAACTCTAAGCAGTAGCAGGCATGACAAACAATCATGAATGAGTAGGCACATCAGGGCTCAAACAACTCCTACTCATGCTAGTGGGTTTCATCTATTTACTGTGGCAATGACAGGTCATGCAAAGGATAAAGGGGTTCAGCTACCGCAGCAAGTAACAAATATGTCGTTGTTGTCCTAATGCAGTAAAAAAGAGCAGGAGCGAGAGAGTGGGATTTTATCGGAATGAACAAGGGGGTTTTGCTTGCCTGGCACTTCTGAAGATAATATAGCTCTTCATCGGTGTCATCGATCACATCGTCGGTACACGTCTATCGAGAGGGGACAATTACCGGCAAATACAGAAAAAACACGATCAATGCAATGCACAATATGATGCATGCTATGATATGGCAATATGAATGTGTTTTGGGCTAATGCACCTAAAACCAGATTAAATGAAGTTGGTTTGAATCCAAGATTCAAATTCAAACTCCATATGTGGTTATTTAAATGTCATTCACTTCATTTGTCCTAAACAGTAGTGATAGGTTGTTCTAACATGCATGAAAATGGTACAGATGGATTCCTTGAATTTTTCTGATAATTTTTCATATATAAATTATTTCATTTGGAGTTACGGTTGAATTTCTATGAATTTTAGAAGTTTATACCATTTTCTGGATTTTCTGATTTATTTTAAATCCAGAAAATCATTTAATGCGTCAGCATGACATCACCTTGACGTCATCAGGTCAACAGGGCAGGTTCAGGTCAAACCTGACCAGTGGGGTCCACTGGTCAGTGACTGTGGGGGTGTTTAGCGTGGTCATTTGTGCTAACTAAATCAGCGCCACGTCACCCTCGCCGGAGTTACGCCGGCAGCGACCAAAACGACGGCGGAGCGTTTCGGAAAAACGCTACGGGGCTCCATTTTGAGCGCGGTTTGTTGCTACGGCTTGCTGGCGTTCTTGCGCATCTAGTGGTAGCAGCGACAGCAGCTGGGACGGCCTGAGTCGTCGGCGACGAGCACTTCCGCGGCGGCCGGAGTTCGGGCACCTGCGGGTTTGGCGTTGTGGTGCTCGGGAGGGGAAGCTGGTGGGTTCTACGTGCTCCTGGTGAGGTTTGGAGCACGGTGGTGTGCCCGGCTTTGAGCCACGGTGGCTCTGACCACGACGGTGACGGGGCACGGCGGCGGCGAGCTCTCGGATCCGGCGGAAGCAATGGCTAGAGCGGCCAAACGGCATGGGAAGAAGAGGGGAACGGGTCAGCGGCTCACCGCGAAGCTGCAGGGAGGGTTAGTGGGCTCGGGGGCGCGCCGGAGTGGCCGAATCGACGGAGAAGGGCGCCGGGGCCGAAGCTTGAAGATGATGGCGATGGCGGCTGCTCGGGGCCCTTCTGGTCGCGTGAGACAACGAGGAGGACGAGGGCGGAACAACGGAGCTTTGGGAGGCGTCGGGGAGGCGAGACGGTGGCTGTGGCCGCGCGAGCGCTGGTCGGCGGCGACGGGCTCCATTCGGTCGCGGGAGGGGAAGCAGAGGAGCGAGGGGGAGGGAGGTCCAGAGAGCGAGGGAGAACTGAGAGGGGGTCGGGGAGGCGCGTGGCGTCTCCGGGCGTCGAGGAGGGAGGCAACCAGGCAGGAGGTGGCCAAGCGCGGTGGCGGTGCTCGCCACCGAGCTGCTTCGTGCGCTGGCACGGGAAGAAGACAGGCATGCCCCCTGGTGGTTGGGCTGCACAGTGTTGGGCTGTCCAGGTGGGCTTTGTGGGCTGCAGAGGTAAGTCCAGGTAAGGTTTGTCTCCCTCTCTCTGTTTTTTCCTATTTCTGTTCTGTTTTATTTAATTGGCACTGAATTTTAATTCAAACAGAATTTGAAAACAGTGCCAAAACTCCCCTGGATATTTTTAAGTCACTTAATGGACTTCTCCACACATAACAAAAATATCTCAGGTCATTTGAAAATATATTCATTATATATTATGAATATAACTCCAAATTCAAATAAAATATTGATTTAAAATCAGAGCCCAATAATTCCTTAGAAATGTCCCAAAATTTTGGTTTGATTTATAACTCTTGCCAAAATTGTCAGAGCTATTTCTAGGGCATTTTGGATTTACTGATTGCAATTTTAGGGTTTCTTGCCCCTCTTTATTTAGGGTTTTGAGGCTTCCAATTTCCCTCAGTTCAAATTTCAGAATTTAAACATGATGCACACACCAGGCAGCACCAGAAGCTAGGGATGTGACAGTCATGCATGTACATCCATGACGATTTTATGACAGAATCAAGATAGTCATACCTGTGCTGTCGTAGAAGTGTTCCATGACATTACCAAAATTATCATCACGGAAGTGTCCACTTCCATGACGATAAATCATGTGTCACAGAAGTGCTTTCGTCAAGGGTGACCGACACGTGGCATCCACCGTAACGGAACGCCGTTAAGCTATCGGGTCGGGTTTTGGATCCGATAACCCGTTAACATCCCCGACCAATGGGGATTTTCCACGTGTAAAATCATCATTGGCTGGAGGAAACACGTGTCGGCTCATCGTTGGGACAGATGTCATCCACTCATTGGACGGAAGGCGCCTATGATACGTCGACATGTGGCTTGGCCCAACATAGGCCCATTCTTTCGAAAAGGCCGGCCCGTTTAACTTGGTCAAAAGGTGGCGGGCCGTCCCATGGAAAGCCTGTTAACGGCATGTTCGCATATAGCCCATTTACAGCTTGCTAACCCAAGGCCCGTTATGCCCTATCTGAATTAGGCCCAGTAGCGTCATCTGGGTCATGTAATATGATTCCAGCCCGTTTTCACTTCTGGTGCATGTATGACTCATGACGTCTTTCGGCCCATATGAGGCCCTATGTAACTCTTGGCCTATTAATGGCCCGTGGTGAAACTGGCCCATAATGAACAGTGTATCACTTTACACCCATTAACGGCCCATGGTGAAATTGGTCCGTAATGAACAGTGTATCACTTTATACCCATTAACGGCCCGTTATTTCGTTGGGCCGTTTCCAGCCCATGTTATCTTTCGGCCTTCTCAGAGCCCATTTATTCTTGGGCTCATTTCCAGAATTCGTTTACTTACGACCCGTTACTGTCATTTTTTGCTTGTGGGCCAAATTCAGCCCGTGGTTACAATTGATAACCCACAAGTATAGGGGATCAATTGTAGCCTCTTTCGATAAGTAAGAGTGTCGAACCCAACGAGGAGCTAAAGGTAGAACAAATATTCCCTCAAGTTCTATCGACCACCGATACAACTCTACGCACGCTTGACATTCGCTTTACCTAGAACAAGTATGAAACTAGAAGTACTTTGTAGGTGTTTTTGGGTAAGCTTGCAAGAAAGTAAAGAACACGAAAATAAAAGCTAGGGGCTGTTTAGATAAAGACACAACTAAATTAGTTTTAGTAGAGAGCTTTTGTCAACAAGAAGGTTATTTGTCCCTAGGCAAACGATAACTAGACCGGTAATCATTATTGCAATTTTATTTGAGGGAGAGGCATAAGCTAACATACTTTCTCTACTTGGATCATATGCACTTATGATTGGAACTCTAGCAAGCATCCGCAACTACTAAAGATTCATTAAGGTAAAACCCAACCATAGCATTAAAGTATCAAGTCCCCTTTATCCCATACGCAAACAACCTACTTACTCGGGTCTGTGCTTCTGTCACTCACGCCACCCACCATAAGCAAATCATAAGCATATTGCAAACCCTACAGCGGGAATCCCTCACGCTTGCGCGACACGGAGAGCACCATAGGACAACACCAATAATAAAACATACAACTCAAACCAATCACGATCATCAAATAGCCATTAGGACAAAACAGATCTACTCAAACATCATAGGATAGCCATACATCATTGGGAAATAATATATAGCGTTGAGCACCATGTTTAAGTAGAGATTACATCGGTAAGAGAAAGGTTACACCGCTGCATAGAGGGGGGAAGAGTTGGTGATGATGGCGGTGAAGTTGTTGGTGATGATGGCGGTGATGATGATGGCCCCGGCAGCGCTCCGGCGCCACCGGAAGCAAGGGGGAGAGGGGCCCCCTTCTTCTTCTTCTTCCTTGACCTCCTCCCTATATGGGAGAAGGGTTCCCTCTCTGGTCCTTGGCTCCCATGGCGTGGGAGGGGCGAGAGCCCCTCCGAGATTGGATCTATCTTTCTGTCTCTCTCTGGTTCTGCGTTCTCTCTGGCTCTGTTTCACCGTTTCGTATATGTATGGAGATCCGTAACTCCGATTGGCCTGAAACCTTCGCCATGACTTTTTTTCTGAATATTAGCTTTCTTGCGGCAAAAGAAGAGCGTCAACCGCCTTATGGTGGGCTCACGAGGGTAGGGGGCGCGCCCTAAGGGGGGCCCTGCCTCGTGGCCAGCTCGGGCACTGGTTCGCGTTGATTTTCCTTCCGAATTTTCCATATTTTCCAAAAATAAGCTCCATCCGTTTTTATCCCATTTGGACTCCATTTGATATGGATATTCTGCGAAACCAAAAACATGCAACAGATAGGAACTGGCACTGGGCACTGGGTCAATATGTTAGTCCCAAAAATAATATAAAAAGTTGCCAAAAAGTATATGAAAGTTGAATAATAATGGCATGGAACAATAAAAAATTATTGATATGACGGAGACGTATCAGCATCCCCAAGCTTAATTCCTGCTCGTCCTCGAGTAGGTAAATGATAAAAAATATAATTTTTGATGTGGAATGCTACCTAGCATAATCTTGATCATATGTCTAATCATGGCATGAATATTAAGACACGAGTGATTCAAAGCAATAATCTATCCTTTGACATAAAGACAATAATATTTCAAGCATACCAACCAAGCAATTATGTCTTATTGAAATAACATAGCCATTGAAAGCTCATCCCTACAAAATCATATAGTCTGGCTATGCTCCATCTTCACCACACAAAGCATTCATATCATGCACAACCCCGATGACAAGGCAAGCAATTGTTTCATACTTTGACGTTTCTCAAACCTTTTCAACTTTCACGCAATACATGAGCGTGAGCCATGGACATAGCACTATAGGTGGAATAGAATATGATGGTGGGGGTTATGTGGAGAAGACAAAAAAGGAGAAAGTCTCACATCAACTAGGCGTATCAACGGGCATTGGAGATGCCCATTAATAGATATCAATGTGAGGAGTAGGGATTGCCATGCAACGGATGCACTAGAGCTATAAGTATATGAAAGCTCAAACTGAAACTAAGTGGGTGTGCATCCAACTTGCTTGCTCATGAAGACCTATGGCATTTGAGGAAGCCCATCGTTGGAATATACAAGACAAGTTCTATAATGAAAATTCTCACTAGTATATGAAAGTGATAACTCAAAGACTCTCTATATGAAGAACATGGTGCTACTTTGAAGCACAAGTGTGGTAAAAGGATAGTAACATTGCCCCTTCTCTCTTTTTCTCTCATTTTTTATTTTTTATTTTTTTTCTTCTTTTTTTGGTGGGCTTCTTTGGCCTCTCTTTTTTTTATTTGGGCTTCTTTGGCCTCTTTTATTTACTTTTAAAGTCCGGAGTCTCATCCCGACTTGTGGGGGAATCATAGTCTTCATCATCCTTTCCTCACTTGGGACAATGCTCTAATAATGATGATCATCACACTTTTATTTACTTACAACTCGATACTAGAACAAAATATGACTCTATATGAATGCCTCCGGTGGTGTACCGGGATGTGCAATGAATCAAGAGTGACATGTATGAAAGAATTATAAAGGTGGCTTTTGTCACATCCCTAGCTTCTGGTGCTGCCTAGCGTTTGCATCATGTTTAAATTTTGAAACTTGAACTGAGGAAATTTGGAAGCCTCAAAAACTTAAATAAAAGAAGGGCAAAAACCCTAAAATCTCATTCATTGTTCCAAAATGCTCTTCTTAAATGTTTGATAATTTTTGGCAAGGATTCTGGTCCCAACCAAAATATTGAACATTTTTAAGGATTTATTTTTGGGACTTTGAATTTAAATCAATACTATTTTTGAATTTGAACTTATATCCAAATATTACTGAATATATGTTCAAATAACTGAAACATTTTTATGTGCTTTGGTATAATTCCATTGTGCTAAATAAAATGTTCAGGGGAATTTTGTCACTGTCTCTGAATTTGTTTTATTTAGAAACAGTGGCAAAAGGAAGTAAATTAAACAAAACAGAAGAAAAATTAAAAAAGAGCAGAATACCTACTTGTTGCTCACCTGGCAGCCCAGCCGGCCCAGCTTGACCGGCCCAGCCCACCGCCGCTTCCCCCCCTGTCGTCTTCCTCCCTCGCCAGAAGGACGTCGGCGTGTCGACGCGTGCGCGCTCGAACTCCACCTCCTGCTTCCACCTCCTCCTGCCTCTCTGCTCGCTTCCCCGACCCCCTGGAGATGCCACGCACCTCCCTGGCGCCACGTTCACTTCTCCCTCCGTCCCTATCCCCCTCTGCTCTCTCTCCCTCCCGCGACCGAACGGAGCCCGTCGCCGCCGACCAGCGCTCGCGCGGCCGCAACCATCCCGAAGCCTCTCCGACACGCCCCCGAGCTCCGCTGTGCCACCCTCGTCCTCTTTGTCAGCTCACATGGCCGGAAGAGCTCCAACGCGCCGTCCCCGACCACTTCTTCATCGTCGGCCACCGCGGATCTCCATCGTCGACTCGTCGCCGTCCGAGCTTCCCCGAACACGCCGAGGCCACCACTGCACTCCACGTGAGCTCCTGATCATCCTCCTCCTCTCCGTTTTCTCTCTAGCATGCCGTAGCCGCCGCGCCTCTCTCCCCCGATAGCACGCCGCCGCACGAGCTCATCCCCGACGAGGCTCCGGTGGCCATTTGGTCCCGTGCGTGCCTCCATTGGGTTCGTGAGCTCTCATAGAACGCGTAGGTGCTAACCGTAGATCCTCCCGTGCATGGTGTCGTCGTTTTCATCGGCGCCCGAACTCCGGCCGCCGCCACAACCTCGCTTCCGGCGAACTCCGTCCACCCCACACCCTTCCGTTGGTTCCCCTGGATGCGCGCGGCCACGGGCTACCTCCTGGTGCCCTTGGCGCGTCGATCCGTCGTCTCTGGCGCAACTCCGGCGAGCCACCGCCGCTCTGGGTCGTCGCCGTCGTCCAACCGCCGGCGAATCCAACGTGGCCGTCGTTAGCGGCTAACCCCCCCACACTAACCAACCCCCTAGGCCACTGACTCATGGGCCCCACGCCCCTAATTAATCACAGCTTAACTCCTGTTTAGTTTAATCTAATTGCAGTGGCCCCACGCGTCAGCTTTGACCGCGCTGACGTGGCCGTTGACTGGGCCCACATGTCAGCGACACAAACTCGTCTGAGACACTGACGTGTGGACCCCACTGGCCAGACTTGACCTGGACCAGCCCCGTTGACTTTCTGACGTCACTAATACGTCATGCTGACGCAATAATGTTTTCTGGATTTATTTTTATTCAGAAAATTCCAGAAAATTGTATAAACTTCTAAAATTCATAGAAAATCAACCGTAACTCCAAATGAGATAAATTATATAGAAAAATGATCAGAAAAATCCAATCTATCCATCTGTACCATTTTCATGCATGTTAGAACAACTTATAGCTGATGTTTAGGACAATTCAATTAAATGGCATTTAAATAACCACATGTGGAGTTTGAATTTGAATCTTGGATTCAAACCAACTTCATTTAACCTGTTGCTAGTTGCATTAGCCCAAAACACACTCATATTGCCATGTCATAGCATGCATCATATTGTGCATTGCATTGATCGTGTTTCTTCTGTGTTTGCCGGTGTTGTTCCCCCTCGGTAGACGTTGTACTGATGATGTGATCGTTGACACTGATGAAGACTCAATGTTATCTTCAGAAGTGCCAGGCAAGCAAAACCCCTTGTTCATTCCGATACAATCCTACTCTCTCGCCCTGCTCTCTTTTAATGCATTGGGACAACACCGATTCATCTTTTACTTGCTGCAGTAGTTGAACCCCTTTATCCTTTGCATGACCTGTCATTGCCACAGTAAATAGATGAAACCCACTAGCATGAGTAGGAGTTGTTTGAGCCCTGATGTGCCTACTCATTCATGCTTGTTTGTCATGCCTGCTACTGCTTAGAGTTGAGTCAGGTCTGATTCATCGGGGATGAATCAGAGGCGTGTGAACATGTCCTACTGTGTGTGAGCTAAGTGTGTGAACACGATTTGGTAAAGGTAGCGGTGAGAGGCCATGTAGGAGTACATGGTGGGTTGTCTCATTGCAGCCGTCCTCAGGAACTGAGTTCTGTGTTTGTGATCCATGAACAGTTACTACCACACATTGGGTTCCGGTAATCGACCCCTCTCGACTTATTAATCAACATGATCTCTGTCCAGGAGTTGCAACTAGTTTCTGGTGTTTGTAGGTAGTGTTAGTAGTCTACCAAGTGGCACCCGATATAGGTGGGCTTGGGACAGACTAGGCACAGTGGCCCGGTGTACCAAG
Organism: Triticum dicoccoides; assembly: GCF_002162155.2. Taxonomy (NCBI): domain Eukaryota; kingdom Viridiplantae; phylum Streptophyta; class Magnoliopsida; order Poales; family Poaceae; genus Triticum; species Triticum dicoccoides. The sequence continues at coordinate 157,547,099 of NC_041386.1, read as the reverse complement.
TGGCACCCGGATGGTGGGCTTGGGAACCCTGCTCACATCGTTTGGGGCCGTGAGCGACACCCCGGCCGGATCTCCTTGCGGATGGAACCCGAATAGGCGATAAACCTGGACTAGAGACTTGTTCGGTTAGTCAGGTCGTGGCCGACTCCCTCGCCCGGCTTCCGCTTGAAGGTTGCCGAGGTACATGACGTGTACAGGGCGATAAGTGGCGAAAGCGTGTGTGAAGAAGTACACCCCTGCAGGGTTATCATTATCTATTCGAATAGCCGGATTCCTCGGATATGGAAACTTGGACCCCTTGCATAGTTCATAGACAAGTGTAAGTGGATACTCTAAAATACGCAAGATAAGCGTGAGTGCTATGGATGGCGTTCTCGTAGGGAGACGGGAGCGGATCCATAGTGGTGTATTGATATGGTGAATATGTGGACTCGTGTGCGCCACCTCAAAAGAGTTACTTGCAGTCGTAGTTCAGGATATCCACCGAGTCAAAGCTGGCTTGCTGCAGTTAAACCCCACCATCCCCTTTGTTGATAATGATGCATATGTAGATAGTTCTGATGTAAGTCTTGCTGGGTACATTTGTACTCACGTTTGCCTATTTTATGTTTTTGCAGAGAGACTTCAGTCTCGCTAGTAGTTCCGCTTGGACTTTGACGTTTAGCTTGTTACCTCAGCTACGATCTTGTGCCCTCGGCAGGATCTGGTAGATAGTCAGGCTGAGCTTTTTCATTTATAGTTGTCTGTACTCAGACATGTTAAGCTTCCGCATGTGCTTTGACTTGTATGCTCTGAGTGTTGGGTCATGAGACCCATGTTTGTAATTTCTCGCTCCTCGGAGCCTATTGAATAAATACTTGAGTTGTAGAGTCATGTTGTGATGCCATGTTGTATTTGCACATATCGAGCATATTGTGTGTATGTTATTGAAATGCTTGGTATGTGTGGGATCTGACAACCTAGTTGTTTATCCTTAGTAGCCTCTCTTACCGGGAAAGGTCTCCTAGTGTTTCCATCGAGCCATGGTAGCTTGCTACTGCTCCGGAACACTTAGGCTGGCCGGCATGTGTCCTTCTTCGTTCATGTGTCCGTCCCTTCGGGGAAATGTCACGCGATGAATACCGGAGTCCTGTTAGCCCGCTACAGCCCGGTTCACCGGAGTCCTGCTAGCCCAGTGCTACAGCCTGGATTCACTCGCTGATGACCGACACGTTCGATGCTGGGTCATGGATGCCTGTCCCTGTAAGTTAGTGCCACTTTGGGTTCACGACTAGCCATGTCAGCCCGGGTTCTTTGTCATATGGATGCTAGCGACACTATCATATACGTGAGCCAAAAGGCGCAAACGGTCCCGGGCCAGGTAAGGTGGCACCCATGGGAATACCGTGCGTGAGGCCCCAAAGTGATATGATGTGTTACATGCTAGATCGGTGTGACTTAGGATCGGGGTCCTGACAGCTTTGCCACAAATACGATGTCAACTACATGATCATGCAAAGCAATATGACAATGATGAAGCGTGTCATAATAAACGAAACGGTTCACCATACGTGCATGCTACGGGACTTGCAAACCTCAACACAAGTATTTCTCAATTTCACAATTACTCGACTAGCATGACTCTAATATCCCTGCCTTTATATCGCAAAACTATTGCAAGGAATCAAACATATCATATTCAGCGATCTACAAGTTTATGTAGGATTTTATGACTAACTATGTGAATGACCAGTTCCTGTCATCTCTCTAAATAGATATAAGTGAAGCACGAGAGTTTAATTCTTTCTACAAAAGATATGCCCGTGCTCTAACAAATATAAGTGAAGCAAAAGAGCATTCTACAAATGGCGGTTGTCTAAGTGAAGAGAAACAGGCAATCCAAACTTCAAATGATATAAGTGAAGAACATGAAGCATTCTATAAAGCCATACTCAAAAGATATAAGTGAAGTGTAATGAGCTATAAATCAACCAAGGACCATCTCATACCATCATGGTGCATAAAAAAATAAAAACCTAAATGCAAAAGACGCTCCAAGACTTGCACATATCGCATGAACGAAACGAATCTGAAAACATACCGATACTTGTTGAAGAAAGAGGGGATGCCTCCCCAGCATCCCCAAGCTTAGACGCTTGAGTCTCCTTGAATATTTACTTGGAGTGCCTTGGGCATCCCCAAGCTTGAGCTCTTGCCTCTCTTCCTTCTTCTCACATCGAAACCTTCTCTATCATCGAACACTTCATCCACACAAAACTTCAACAGAAAACTCGATAAGATCCATTAGTATAATAAAGAAAATCACTACTCTAGGTACTGTTGCAAACCAATTCATATTTTGTTTTTGCATTGTGTCTACTGTAATATAACTTTTTCATGGCTTAATCCACTGATATAAATTGATAGTTTCATCAAAACAAGCAAACTATGCATCATAAACAGAATCTGTCTAAAACCGAACAGTCTATAGCAATCTGAACATTCACCATACTTCTGATGCTTGAAAAATTCTGCCAAAATTAGGAAAAATAAACAATTTGTACAGAAATACAGTTCAAAAAGAATCAGAACCATTTGACGTTCCAGCTAAAAACGTGAAATCGCGCACTACAGCCAAAGTTTCTGTCTTGCACCGTACAAACCATCAAGCAAATGTAAACATCCTAAAGGCAAACCTTGGCACATTATTTTTATAATACAATGGAATTGTATAAGGGGATAATTATTTTTGTTGAAAGGTTTCTGTAATTAAGATTCACAAAGTTCCCATGGGCATGAACAAAGTTCAAGGACGTCCCCCACTTTCACAATGCTCGTCTCTCTCACTTTCACTTTTCTTTTAGAAAAAGTTTTGGGTTCCCCTCTTTATTTTTGTTGTTTTTAAACTATATGAAAGAACTCAACAGTAATAAATGACTCTCTAAAACTTCTGGGTTGTCTCCCTAGCAGCGCTTTTTTTAAAGCCATTAAGCTAGGCATATAGTGCTCAAGTAATGGATCCACCCGGATCCCAAGGTATATCAAAGCCAATTTTAATTAACAATGATTTATAATTTAGTGGTGAGCACAAAGCAACATATATCAAGTAATGACGAAGTCTAACTCTCTTCCTATGCATCGGCATGTCATAAAAGAACAATTCATGCACACAAAGTAAAGGCCAATGCATAGTATAAACATTATCTTGCAATTTTATCGTGTGGGAAACATAGAGAGGTGGAGATATAGTTCCTCTCTCATAATAATTGCAAGTAGGAGCAGCAAGCACATGCATATTATATTTATCAAAATCCTCATGTGCAACGGTAAAAGGCAACCCATCAATGTAATCCTTAATAAGTGCAAACTTCTCCAATAAAGTGTAGTTGGGAGAATTCAAAAAGATAATAGGACTATCATGCGTGGGTGCAATAGCAACAATTTCATGTTTAACATAAGAAACTATAGAAAGTTCATCTCCATAAGCATAATTCATATTGGCATCTTATCCACAAGCATAGCAAGCATCATCAAAAAGGGATATTTCAAAAGAATCAACGGGATCATAACAATCATCATAGCAATCATCCACCGGTAAGCACGAAGGTAAATTAAACAATGTATGAGTTGAAGAGTTACTCTCATTAGAAGGTAGGCACGGGTAGCTAATCCGCTCTTCCTCCTTTTGTTCTTCGCTCTCCTCCTCATCTTTTTCATCCAATGAGCTCACAGTTTCATCAACTTCTTCTTCCATAGATTCCTGCAAAATATTAGTCTCCTTGGACAGCGGAGACTTTCTTAATAAGCGCATTAATTTCATAGTTCTATTCATAATTCTCATAACAATATTTTAGGATAGCTAAATTTTCAGGTCTATAAACAGCATCATAAAAATCTTCAAACTCTTTAAACATAGATTCAATTTCATAAGCACCCATAAAAGCAACAAATTCTTCTATTTGTTCCACATCATAGTAATCATATATACCATTAGCATAAGAAGCTAAGGTTTCATTATCATTAAATTCACATGAAAAGGGAAGGTGTGGAGCCTTCACCTTAGAGCAACAAGTATAATCATATCTCAAGCATAGTTGCCTAGCATACCAATTCAATATATGAATTTGATCCCATAATAGATTCCCTTTTTGTGTCAAGCGGTAATCCCTAAAGTATTCACGTTGATCCAACGTTACTCCCATTACATAATTGAATGGGGTTTTCTCAGGATTATTAAAGTAGTACATAATATCTTTCACATAACCAGCATCAAGGGATTTAGGAGGTTCCCCATCTCCATGAGCAGAAAGTAGACCTAATTTTTTTGGTATTTCACGTTCCATATCCATAACTAAAGATAAAGAACAACTAAGAACAGCAAATAAAAATTACTTAGTGATAAAGCAAACAAGCACACACGAGAATATTCACCCCACGCTATTGCTCCCCGGCAACGGCGCCAGAAAAAGGTCTTGATAACCCACAAATATAGGGGATCAATTGTAGCCTCTTTCGATAAGTAAGAGTGTTGAACCCAACGAGGAGCTAAAGGTAGAACAAATATTCCCTCAAGTTCTATCGACCACCGATACAACTCTACGCACGCTTGACGTTCGCTTTACCTAGAACAAGTGCGAAACTAGAAGTACTTTGTAGGTGTTTTTGGGTAAGCTTGCAAGAAAGTAAAGAACACGAAAATAAAAGCTAGGGGCTGTTTATATAAAGACACAACTAAATTAGTTTTAGTAGAGAGCTTTTGTCAACCAGAAGGTTATTTGTCCCTAGGAAAACGATAACTAGACCGGTAATCATTATTGCAATTTTATTTGAGGGAGAGGCATAAGCTAACATACTTTCTCTACTTGGATCATATGCACTTATGATTGGAACTCTAGCAAGCATCCGCAACTACTAAAGATCTATTAAGGTAAAACCCAACCATAGCATTAAAGTATCAAGTCCCCTTTATCCCATACGCAAACAACCTACTTACTCGGGTCTGTGCTTCTGTCACTCACGCCACCCACCATAAGCAAATCATAAGCATATTGCAAACCCTACAACGGGAATCCCTCACGCTTGCGCGACACGGAGAGCACCATAGGACAGCACCAATAATAAAACATACAACTCAAACCAATCACGATCATCAAAAAGCCATTAGGACAAAACAGATCTACTCAAACATCATAGGATAGCCATACATCATTGGGAAATAATATATAGCGTTGAGCACCATGTTTAAGTAGAGATTACATTGGGTAAGAGAGAGGTTACACCGCTGCATAGAGGGGGGAAGAGTTGGTGATGATGGCGGTGAAGTTGTTGGTGAAGATGGCGGTGATGATGATGGCCACGGCAGCGCTCCGGCGCCACCGGAAGCAAGGGGGAGAGGGACCCCCTTCTTCTTCTTCCTTGACCTCCTCCCTAGATGGGAGAAGGGTTTCCCCTCTGGTCCTTTGCTCCCATTGCGTGGGAGGGGCGAGAGCCCCTTCGAGATTGGATCTATCTTTCTGTCTCTCTCTGGTTCTGCGTTCTCTCTGGCTCTGTTTCACCGTTTCATATATATATGGAAATCCGTAACTCCGATTGGCCTGAAACCTTCGCCGTGATTTTTTTCCCGAACATTATCTTTCTTGCGGCAAAAGAAGAGCGTCAACCGCCTTACGGTGGGCTCACGAGGGTAGGGGCGCCCCCTAAGGGGGGCTGCCTCATGACCACCTCGGGCACTGGTTCGCGTTGATTTTCCTTCCGAATTTTCCATATTTTCCAAAAATAATCTCCGTCCGTTTTTATCCCATTTGGACTCCGTTTGATATGGATATTCTGCGAAACCAAAAACATGCAACAGACAGGAACTGGCACTAGGCACTGGATCAATATGTTAGTCCCAAAAATAATATAAAAAGTTACCAAAAAGTATATGAAAGTTGAATAATATTGGCATGGAACAATAAAAAATTATAGATACGACGGAGACGTATCAACAATCGGCCCATTTGTGGTCCGTTAATATGTTGGGCCCTTTTCATAGCGTCATCAAATACGGCCTATTAATGATGGCCCGTTATGGTCGGCCCATGAACAGACGATTCCAACTCTAGCCCGTTTACAGCCATAATGCAGTCTGTTTGGCCCATGTTTGGCCAATCAATCATACGGCCCGTATAAGTCCCATTGATGATACGGCCCACAGAAGGCCCATTGTTTCTACGGCCCATAGAAGGCCCATTGTTTCTACGGCCCGTAGAAGGCCCATTGTTTCTACGGCCCGTAGAAGGCCCATTGTTTCTACGGCCAGTAGGAGGCCCAGTGTCACTACAGTAAATATTAGCCCATGGTTATTGTGTCCTAGTTTTAAAACATAGGTTATTGCAGCCACTAGCTAACCGTGGAAAAAGAACTGCAATGACTACAAGCAAACAAATAAACAAGAAAACAAGGAAATAAATAAGCAAGCAACTAACGCTAGGCTATCACGGCTATTACACATATTACATCCACTGGGCATCAAAGTTCGCCACCAGTGCAAATATAGGGAACAAAGCAGCATATCATATACACTGGTTGTCAAAGTTGGCGACCATCGCAAATAAACACCGCAGCAAAACAAATCCAGAATTGAAACCACTTCAGAAGATCTCAAGAAACAATATCCTGGGTACCCATAATGCTGGCAAGATTCTTAGCAAGCTTATTAACTTTCTATTGTTTGGCGCTTAAATCCTCCAGCGCTTGCTGTTGCACCAGAAAATATGCATCTGAATTATGCAGGGACTTCCTCAGTCCTTCAGCTTCCTGTCGCGGCACATCTGATTGATGTCTTTCAACTTGAAGTTGAGAGTCAAGAAGATGAACTGATTCAGGCAGCGAGTTCGAAGAGCTTGTGCCAGCAGTAGTGGCCAGTAACTCGAACACTACATCAAGACAGTACTTTTGGGTTCCCTCACTGTCATCAAGATAGTTTTTATCAGCTTTCTTGGAGACCAACAAGGATGTCTCACTATCTTGAACCTTATCTACATTACTTCCTTTACCATTGGATAACGCGGTACTGTTCTCCAATATTTTGTCCGCATTCTAAAAGAGAAACAAGCAGACACATCACATGTTTACCATGTTGTATATGAAACTCATTTTGGTAAATGAGTTCAGTAGTAAAGTGGACAGGATAACAACATGAAACAAACATATATCTATGCACCATGGTCACTTTATGCTCTATATCATTCTAGTTTTTGTTGCCAAATCAAGATAGAGAAACAGTTCAAATAATATTTGTTCAAGACAAAGCAAAATAGACAGAATATAAGTGTGGGTAACTATAGAGCAATAACAACACTTGTAATGTGCATGACATGAGAACATAACTGTTTATTCAATTGAAACTGAAATCAACATAGAGCAGGTTACAATAGCAAACCAGTTAAAGAAACAGGTTTAAAACATACCTGTTGCGCCATTGGAGTTTCAATTCCATCCTTCAAATTTGAAAATAGTTGGTATGAGTAAATACAGTAATGCAAGAGCAGAGGAGTATGAACCATAGCTACAGAACCTGACCTAAGAACAAATCTTCTTCTCCTTTAAGCGTTGAGTTGGGATTCAGAGTGGTGGTCCTCGTGCTTTGGGCACTGCAGTTCCCTTACTAACTGCTCGTGTTTGGGTGCTCTGTGGTGGAGACGGTGCTGCCGGGGTTGGGGTTAGAAGGGGTGTAGCTGGTTCTCTGTCCAACTGGGTAGGGGTACAATCTGCAAGAGTCTGGGTTATGTGTGGTGGATCTGGTCCTTGGGCAAGTACAATCGTGGTTCTATCTACATCAACTGGTAGCACTATCTTTTCTGAAGACCGTGTTGTTACTCCCTTAGATACTGCCATCACGCTCTCCAATTCAAATGGCTGATAAACAAGAAAAGTAATTGAAAGTATAGACATTGTATGATAGACAGGTGCAATGGATAGTGGGGAATAAAAGAGGGCATGAAATAATTCATATTTATGTTATCTAACCAAACAGGACAACATGACACAATTTCACATATATGATGGCTAACTAAACAGGATAGCATGACACAATTTCACATTATGATGGCTAACTAAAAAAGATGGAAAGACATAGTTCAAAATATGAGACTATGTAAATAGGATGACATGACATAACTATATAATGTGTTTATTAAATAGGTTGGCATGCCATAATTCACATACATTCACGGATAGAATGCCATAATTCAAAATATGATGACTGTAAACACTAAACAGGATGAGATGATATAACTATATGATGTCTTTATTAAATGGGTTGCCATGCCATAATTCAGATAGATGATGTGTATGTACTACGTAAACATGATGTCATGATATAATTCAAATATATGATTTATATAGTAAGCAAGTAAGGAGATGGCAATCCATATATGATGTAAAAACTAATCAATGCAAGACAACATGCATGACATGGGTAATATAACCCTGCCAAGTTTGAGCATAGACCTCAGGGGGGAAATAGGACTGGTCATCAGTCTCTAAATCCTCCTCTACGGAGCTCTCTGTAACCAGCAAGATGTCTGCTTCAGCACATAGCATTGTCTGCTCTGAATACCTTGTTTTCACTCCAGATACTTCCATCACTGCTTCAAATGGCTAATGCACAGGAAGAGTAGTTGAATATACAAATGTTGTCGACAAATGGAACACGTAATACAAAAAAATGATAGCATGATATAATTCACATACATGATGATTGGCTAAACAACATGGCATTGCATAATTCACATACATAATGCCTTTGCAACAAGATAGCATTGTGTAATTCACATATATAATGTCTTGCAACAAGATGGCAATGCACAATTCACATATATGGTAATTAGACACTGAACATGTGGCATTCACACAAAGCATGTCTAAACTAATCAAATGACATAGCAATGCGAGACACCATAC
>NC_041386.1:157535753-157537879 GCF_002162155.2 Triticum dicoccoides | reverse complement strand
GTCATCTGTCTCTGAATCCTCCTTTGAGGAGCTATCCGTAACCAGCGAGATATGCGCTTCGTCGGATAGCATAGTCTGCTCTAAAGACCTTGTTTTCACTCCAGAATTTGCCATCACCGTGTCAAATGGCTGATGCACACGAAGAGCAGTTGAATGTACTAACATTGTTGACAAATGTAATATGTAATGAAAAAGGATGGCCTGATATAATTTACATATAAGATGACTGGCTAAGCAGGATGGCATTACAAAATTCACATATATGATGCCTGGCTAAACAAGATGGCGTTGCATAATTCACATAAACGATGAATAAACTAAACAGATGGCACTCGCACAAAGGATGTCTAAACTAAGCAGATGACATATTTGATGTATAAAGTAAGCAATGCAAGACACCATATGCATGATATAACCAACATCAGCATGCCAAGTTAGAGCGAAGACCTCAGGGGGTAAATAGGAGTTGTCTTCTCCTTCTGAATCCCCCTTAGAATAGATATCTTCCTCTTGATTACAATCTGAAATGCGTGGAGGGGGGCTGCCTTTGTGCCTACCATGGAGCGATGTCTGCATGAAATTTTGTTGCCACGCAAGGCTCGTCTCTTTTGTTCTACATGTTCAGTTCCATTGTTTACAATAACTGTCATGCATAGGAATAAAACATAGTGAGATTATGTAAGGAGTGCATGCAAAAATCCAGAGTGACGGTAGCAACCTGTGGATATACCCAAAACCAATAATAGCAGGCAGATAATGGCTTCAGTTAAAAAATATAGATAATGGCTTCTTTACTGTTTGTTTCCCACCCAACATGAAACTCATAGTAGACACCGAAGATTAACCAGATAGTAGATAGATACTATTGATAGCGGCCCTAATATGTACCCCACAACCATTTAAAAACTCAAGTTTGACCATTAGTTTGGAGCTGACTCAGAGTCTAATTGGTGAACAGGACGATAAAGTAGCATGTAATATTAAGCGATGTATAACGTAAGCAGACACGAAAGAGTGCGACCTCTCTTGCGGACCTGTGTAGTCCTCGAGGTCATATGCTCGGTTGATGATGGTAATGCAGTTTTCATGGCTGCCAGCGGCGGGGAAGAAGATTTGAGGCTGCGAAAGGCATTCTGGAGGCCGGATCCCTACTGTGCTGGACCCTTCTATCGTTGGAGCAGCTGAGCTGGGGTGGACGATGGCGCAGTAGGAGCGGGACAAACCACGCAAGGTTTTCTTTGACAACTATCTGTAAGAGAAGTAATTCTGTAAGGGCTCGTTTGAATTGGAGGATTCCAACAATGCAGGGATAGGAAATAGACAGGAATGGGATAGGAATGCATGTGCAAAACAGAGAATTTAAAAACACAGGATTTCTGCCAATATGGGTGTTTGATTCACAACAATTGGAAGATCACAGGATGCAAAGAAGCATGGTGAGATTAAGTCAAACTACAAGAAAATGTACGGTTATAATGCTATTATGCTACTATCTCTTAGTCTTGTGCTTCATGAATAGGAATTTGAAAAGGAGGACAAGTGAAAATTAAAATTCCTACGTTTTTTCTTTCAAGGAGACACTAAAGTAACAAATCCGTGTGCTCAGTCAACAATATATATAAAATGTAGAGTAAAAAAGAGATGCAACAAGTGTACAACCTCTTTGGCGAAGCCATGTCAATCTCAGCGTGATTGGGTTGGCCGGTGAGGATACTCCGGCTGACTTTGCTGTCAGAGTAGGGGAAGAAGATCTTAGGCATCTGGAGATGGAGCCCGAGGTACTGCTCCGCTGTGATGGAGGGTTTCATCGTTGGAGCAGCTCCAGTGAGTTGTAGGACGTCGAGGTTGAAGCAGGACAAGAGAGACAACGAACAATGTTAACCTGAGTGGAATTCTAATAGCATCTCCAATACATGACATAAAATACATAACCACAAAGTGCTAGATGTAAAATACATCAGCCGCTCATCTCTGAACTTAACTGTCGAAACTGAACTTAACTGTCAAAACTGAATTTTGCTGTCGAAACTGAACGCACTAGCAAGGTGAGGCTACACGTCGGTTGACTGACTTTTTCATCTCTGGTTAGTCGATTTTGCAGCCGTTGGATATGAAATCAAGGGCCT